>NW_027187269.1:3476415-3533200 GCF_028583685.1 Petaurus breviceps papuanus
TGCAGCAGTGAGCACGTCATCCTGTTCTTCCCCAGTGATTTGCTTGCTGGTGCCATTGAGAGCAGTGCCGCGGAGGAGAGCTGAGGCAGGACAACATGAGCCCTCCCCTGAAAATAAGCCCTCTGGTGTTTTTCTTTCCAAAAAAATTAATAAGACAGTGTCTTATTATCGGGGAAACACGGTAGGTGGTGAAGTAGAGAGAGCACCACCACTAGAGTTGGGAGGACCTGAGTTCAAATCTAGTCTCAGGCATGCACTAGCTGTGTGACCCTGGGCAAGTCACTTAGCCATGTTGTCTCCCCTACCCCCCAAAAATAAATTCTAGTACAAAAAATGTGTTTTTATTAAATTAGAGAAGTATTAAGATCTGATCTGGTCACCTGTTCTAATAATCAATATCATCCCCCAAAATGAAAACTCTAAGTTGAACTCATGGCTTCCCACATTACTATTTACTGTGGCAAAGTCACTGGAAAAGTTCACAGAATATAATCTATAAGTAGTCATTTTCCTAGAGACCAATATCACTGATACTGTATTCAAACTTATACCTTTATTGTTCTCAAATTCAAGATTTTTCCTACCCTTCCCAAAATGCACACACATAACTATCATTGTCTTCCGGAAAAGGAAGTTACTTTGGGTAACTTTGTTCCCACCTTGCCCTCCTACCCTACCCTAACCTTTCCACATTTATTGTGAGCCTAAATGCAATACTTCTAAATACTTTTAGTCTCCTCACTTCTGCCATTTCTCACACTACATCCAACTTTCTTCTTTTTCACACTCAGCTTTCTTAAAAGAGTTTATTTCCCAAAGCAAAATTTAGGACACATGGTCTGACAAAGAATATTCATTTCGCAAAGCTTCATTAAAATTCACTTTCTTTTCTTGAAATCTGAACTGGTACCCCTAAATCTGGGACTTATGTTCACCATCCCCCCAAATCTGGAATTTATGTTCACCATATGTACCTTTAGAGCTTCCTGGAAAGTAATTCTTTCAGAGCAAGTGGGTCAGGAATTTCATTTGCAATGCATCAGCTTGGAAGAGATTCTGGTGCCTGGGCTCTCAGAAGCTATGCCAACAGAGCACAAGCTTTGGCAGATTCTAACAGGCTGGAAAGACTTAGAGCATGAGCCTAGTAACAGATTGCATGTCTGCTATATGAGGACCAGCCTACGGTAGCTAAGTTTATAGAGAGACTCATTACCAGAAGTTTGGCTACCAGGTGAAGAATTATTTTGGCAACTAACTTCATGAAGCTGACTAAAGGGATTCCAAGACACACTGATGGGGTGGGGTGGGGAGAGAGCACCTACTCTAAGAGAAGTACCCCTTTTTGAAGTTTTGAACTATGTGAGATAAAGTACTGTGCTTATAAATGAATTATAGTGTAAAAAAGTCATCCTTTCAGTTTTTTTTTTCTTTTTTTGGAGGGGGGAAGGCAGGGCAACTGGGGTTAAGTGACTTGCCCAAGGTCACACAGCTAATAAGTGTTAAGTGTCTGAGTCATATCTGAACTCAGGTCCTCATGACCCCAGGGCCAGTGGTCCATTCACTGTGCCACCTAGCCACTCCTAAAAGTCATTCTTAACCTTTAATGTGTGTGTTATAAGTTCCTTGTTTGTTTGTTTATTTGTCTGTCCGTTCATGCCTACTGAGACATCTAGGCATCACAGGTTCCGGAATAAGGAAGACTTAACCTTGAATTCAACACCAATTTCTAGTTGTCTGGCCTCAATCACCTGTGTCTGCCTTAGTTTCTTCAACTGTCAAATGGAGAAAATAACATCTATTTTGAGAGGTTGTTTTGGAGAACTAATGGGATATTTGTAAAGCACTTTGCACAAGGTCTGACACATAGTAGGCACTATATAGAATCCCTTTCTTGTTCATTCATTCATTCGTCTACATTGAGCCGCTAAGTGATTTCACTGGTTAAGTAATCTTTCTGTTAGGGAGCTATTTCTACCAATGGAGATCAGCATTCTGCCACTGACTGTCTGAAAGAGATTAAACACCTTGCCAAGGATCACACAGCCACGGAATGTGCCAGAGACTGAGTCCATGTTGGAATAACTCTGAGGCTCTGGTCCTTAGACCATGCTGTCTTGCATATAGTAAGTCCTGAGTAAATGTTTATGGAATTGATTTTCAGACTCTACCTGGACTCCTTGTCCTTAAACTGCCCATGTTTTTCACAGCTTCTTTCCCTTCTCTTTTTCTGAGATAACAGGAGCTCTGAAAGCTACAAGGTCTATGGACAAGTATCTGTCTCCTCCCTTGTCCCCTTCTAGCCATCCTGATAGCAACAGGGGGACAGTCAGCCCAGCTATTTGGATATATGAGTATTTTGTGTACTAGTTAGGGCTCACTCTCACATAAACACACACTATGACTCATGTTTATGTCACTATACAAAAACTTAAAATTTACATACATAGTCTCATTTTGATTCTCACAATAATCCTATAAAGTAGGTAATATTATCATTCCCTTTTTTATCAATGAGATGGGCAGCTATGTGGTGGAATGGATAGAGCACCCGGGCCCCTTTCTGTTGTCTCTTTCTTCTGCTGGTTGGTGAATTTTGTATTAAAGTTCTTAATGAATTTTCTGATATAAAAAGAAATTTTTTCCTCCAGAAGCTCTTCATAGGAAAGATACTAAAAACTGGCCCCCTTCCTCTGCCCATCACTTCCCAGTCAAAAGTAACAGGCATCACTTCCACCTGGCTTATGTGCCTGGGAAATCTGGTCAATAAGTCACTGTATTATCACATTTGCCACAGGGATTAAAAGATATTTACTATATAGAATAAAATCTTCCAGTTAATGACTTGAATTAGTGACTGCCTCCAGAAGGCAGCTAAAGAAACAATGGTCTCCAGCTTCCCAATGTAATTCCAAATACCACCACTGAGTGGCACTAAAATCAATAAGCATTTGTTAGGTACTGATACATGCCAAGCTTTGAGACAAAATGCCCTAAGGAATCTTTCCCTCAAAGCACTTTCCTAAGGGGACGGGAAATAGATTTAAAAATCAATTTCCTCCTTTGTAAAAGGAGGCAGCTAATAAAAAGGAGCAACTAGGTGAAGCACAGACCCTGGAGTCAAGAGGACCTGAGGTCAAATCCTACCCTAGACACTAACCCTGGACAAGTTACTTAACCCCAAATGCCTTAAAAAATAAATAAGTAGATTGGACTAGATGACCTCTGAGGTCCCTTCTAGCTCTAGATTGATAACTTTAAGTATGTAGATATGAAATACAGGAGACATAAAATAGTGCACAATATAATACAGTAGGGTCACACTCAAATAGAAAAGGGTCAAATATTATTTTAGAAAGTCACAGATTAACATTATCTATGTTGTATTGGGACAGGTAGGCGGAATTTCATTTAAATCCAATCCAAGCTCAAGACATCAATATCTTCAGTACTCTTCAAGAATAAAGGACAGGGGCAACTAATGAACACAGTGGCAAAGTGAACAGAGCACAGGCCCTGGAGTCAGGAGGACCTGAGTTCAAACCTGGCCTCAGACACTTGACACTCATACTAGCTGTGTGACCTTGGGCAAGTCACTTAACCCCAATTGCCTTGCCTTCCCCCCTCCAAAAAAAAAAAAGAATGAAGGACAAACAACAATGATGTGGAGCAGTGGAGAGAATGCTCCAGACACTTAATAGTTGTGTGACCTTGAGAACATAACTTAACCCTGTTTTCCTTGGTTTCCTCATATGAAAAATGAACTGTAAGAAAGAGGAAGGAATGGAAATCCCTCCAGTATCTCTGCCAAGAAAGCCTCAAAGGGGGTAACAAAGACTCAGACACTACTGAAAATGACTAACATATTTTTAAAAATGTATTTTGTTAAACATTTCTGAACTATATTTTAATCTGGTTCTAGCTGAATTCAGGAGTGTCAGGAGTTTGTCACCTCTAGACTGAATTGAAAGGTAGCCCTAAAGGCAAGAAAACCTGCCTCCAACAATGTGTGACTAGAGTTAAGTCATTTAACTTTTCAGTGCCCCCAAGCAACTATACTATAAATTGCATATATGAGGCCTACACTTGTCTAAAAATATAAGTATATATAATATATATGTTCATGTCCTTTGCCTCTTTCTGCTATAAGTGAACTATGTAAAATGTTCAGTGAGTCTGATGTTAACTGGTGAATTTTATATTGAAAGTTATAATAAATTTTGCATGTACATATGTTAATATATGCACCCTAAGTAAATACAAAGTTATTTGTGTGAGGATGGGGGGAAAGAGAGATCAATTAAGGCTTCTATAAGAATTGGGCTTCTGAGGGGCGGCTAGGTGGTGCAGCGAGTAAAGTGCCGGCACTGGAGTCAGGAGGACCAGAGTTCGATTCCGGCCTCAGACATTTAACACCCACACAAAAACACTAAGCATGTAAACTTGGGCAAGTTATGTAACCCCAATTGCCCTCCAAAAAGCAAAAAAAAAAATGGCTTCTGCACTTAAACTGTAATTTGAAGAATTGTGCTAGGAATTCCCAAAAGTGTAGGTAAGGAGAGAGTGAACATACTAGGCTTGGGCCACACCCAATTTGTGCAATGCAGAGAAGGAAGTTGGAATATTATGTGCAAAGAATTGCAAAAAGATCAGTTTGGCTGAAATATAGAGTACAAGCAGGGGAATGATGAAGTAGCAGCAAGCACCCTAGCATATCTAGGATGTCTACTAGCACAGGTTCTTTGATCTGCTTTTCTAAAAGAAAGCAAGTCAAAAAAGGATAACAATCTTACTTTAACCAAACAAATATCATTTACCCAGTTCAGGGGAAAAAGTCAGCACCCTGAACTTCAGAGTATACAAACAGAAGTTACAAGCAGACAAAAAATACAGATAGAGAAACAGATCAGTAGACAGGGCTTCTAGCTGTCTGACCATTACATCCATACCTAGTTAGTCACCAGAGAGAGAAGCACCAACATCTGGGTTTTCAAAGGGGGGTGGGCCAAATCACACAACTCTTCCCAAAGTGAGCCCCAAAGCAAAACCTCACATCACAGGTATATACAGCCTTCTGCAGGGTCAGAGAATATCACAACCCTCCTGACCCATTTGACTACAAAGTAACAAAAGTTGGGCCTTCCTGAAAAACAAGCCTCCCACCACAGACTCCATGTGACTACATTCAGTCTAGGGGGGGCAGGGCAGAGCTTATTTTCAAATCAGGAAAGGTTCTCAAATTCATCCAAGCCTATTAAGGGTCAGAGAAGATTTTCAAATTCCCATTCCCTTTATAGGCATCAGTCTGAAAAGAAAGGTTGGACCCATATTACAGAAGGCTTTAATTGTCAGAGGGTTTTTAATAGAACCAAGAGTCAATAAGGAACCACTAATGGTTCTTGGGATGGCATGGTCATATCTGTGCCTTAGGAATAATAATTTGGTACCTGTGTGAAAAATGGAGTAGAAAAGGGGTGCTATATGTAGGGAGATCAATTAGGAAGCTATTGAAACCATCCAGGCTAGAGGTAATGAGACACTGTACTAAGATGAGGCTATCTGAGTGGAGACAAGAGGATGGATAAAGAAGATGTTGTAGGGGAGAAATTGACTAGACTTGGGATCTGACTGCATACAGAGGATAAAGAAGAATGGAGCAACTGAAAAGTTGACAGTACTCTTGCCAGAAATAGAGATCTTGGAAGAAGGGAGGGCTTTGTAGGTAAGAGAGTCAAGTTCAGCTTGGAAAGAGTGAACTTAAGATGCTTATGGAACATTCAGGTGAGGATGTCCAGCAGGTGGTTTGCGATGAAAGACTAAATCTCAGGAGAGAAATGAGAGCATCCTTAAGGCAAATGCTTTCTTGGTCCACCTGCAATTTAAAAACGAGTTATATACATTGAGTGAACAGCCTGAAGAACATGTTACATTAATTTTACATGATGTTACAGATTCTAAATGCCTACCAAATTGACTAGAATAAATCCCTACATGACGAAATGCAAGGTGACAGCAATGATTAAGTAGAAAGGATTCCACATTACAAGCTTAGACATGATAGGAAACCATAAAGGCATATAATATTAGAGGTGGAAGGATTCATCTACCTCCCACCCAGTGCAGTAAAATTCATTTAAATTGACTATATTCAAACCATCAATAAGTTATATATTTCAGGTGCCTACTATGTGGTAAGCACTCTGCTAGGCACTTAGAACAAGAGTGAAACAGGCCCTGCTCTCAAGGAGCTATTGGGGGAGAAACATACACATATATCTATACATTGACTAGATACAAAATAGGTAATAGGTAATTTAGATGGATGGTGGAGTGAGGGTGTTAAGAGGGTTAATTGCAGCTGGGAAATCAGGAAACATTTCATGTAGAATGAAGAAGTTGAGCTGAGTCTTAAAGGATACTAGACAGAGAGATTAGGACTGGATCTGGTACCCATCTGCATAGAAATGACAATTAAACCCTACAACAAACTTTTTTTTTAATCTGAATGAAATTTAAGGCAGTTCTAGGCAGTGGAGATCCAAAGATATAAAACAACATAAATATTGCCCTATGTGGCACATACACAATCAGGAATGGCACAAGATTGAATGTGATAAGGGAAAAGGAAATGTCAAGACAGAGTGCTATAGGAAAACTTGAAGAATGAGAGACCATTTTTAGCTGCAAGGATTAGGAAAGGTTTCATGGTTGAGGTGACAATATCCCTGAACAATGATCATCCAGCCTTTTATTGAACACTCCCAATAAGGGGGTCCTCCTCTTCTTTCTCTATGTTCCCAAAGTGGGTGATACCACCCCCTGGGATTACTGGAATGATCCAGGGAGGCAGTAGTAGTGGTAGGATGGTGTTGAATAAAAATAAAGGGTGGTGGAAGCATAAGGAAATAAGAGAAGAAAATTTTGGAAAATTGTTCATATATGTTTCATCTGTTCTGCAATAGAGTTAAAATCATAGTGGTTACAAAATGCAAGTTGTAACAGCTCGGTTGTCAAGTCTGCCTACAGGTCTTAACAAGCAAGTGTTGGCAGGTGTGCATGTAGCACATTGTTGGGAAGTTGTAATAGTAATGGAATTTAAAGATCCTCCTGTATTGGCTTGGTTTTCAGATTGATTGTGTTAAAACCGATAGCTTGTGAATCTCACTTGTGGGATGGACTTGTTGATATGAAAGGAGAGGGCTGAACTGGAAGGAGCTGGTGACATTAATTTAGAGAGGCACAAGCAGAGAGAGAGGCAGAAGAATTTTTTGGAAGCAGCATCATGGAGGCAGAAATGGAGAGGATTGCTGAGGGCCAGTTCGAACTGCCCAGGACTTTTGAGAGCTGCCACCCAGAGCTGCCAAGGACTGAGGATACATGGCTGTTATGCTGGTACTTTGTCTGTCTGTTTTGATGTTGTTTTGCCAGATTTGTCCACTGGTGAAGGACAGTCCTGTTGTTGCAGAAGTTCTGGAACCCTGCCGTTGGTTCAGGGGTCCTGAGGCTGTTCTGAAGACAGAGAGTGAATTGCACCCACTGGTGAAGGCCAATGCTGCTGTTGCAGAGGTCCTGGAACCTTGCTGTTGGTTCAAAAGCCCTGAAGAAGGATTTTCTTGTTGTATGTTTACAGAAATCCTGGAAGAGGGTTTTGCTAATGTTTTCAGGGGTCCTACAACTGTTCTGCAGACAGAGAATGAATTAATGAGGACACTGGCAATGTATCTTGTAGCCTTGCTAAACTTTGTCTCTACAGGAACAAAGATTGCTGAGAACTTGCCTCGGGTCACGATGAAGAAAAGACCTCTCTTTGTGTATTAAATGCTGTGCTTAAGCTTGTTGTAACTCTGGAGTAGATGGCCTATTCAGTTGTGATCCAAGGGTGGGAAACTTTTGACTTTTTTGTGCTCTGGGACTGACCAAATGAATGTACTTTGTTTATGATTGGAAACTAATCTCCATTTGAGAAGAGGGGCTTTGTGATTGACTAAATGAATGTACTGCCTAGGGGTGGAGTAGTACTTAGAAGAGGGAATTTGTGATTGACTAAATGAATGTAATGTCCAGGGGTGGAGTAGTACTTGGAAATTATTGAATTACATTTGGTGAATGCTGTATTTTGAATTATGCTATATTTTGATTTTCTATGTTCTTAATTTGTCACTGAATAAAATGGAGAGCATTTTTGAACCTTGGGAAGTTGCCTTTGCTTGGCATTACAGAAGTCCAGCATGCATTGGCAGGAATATGTTTGTGTAATAACTTGTTTACGATGTGTTACTATACAGTTAAATGATACAATATTACATCATCAAAATTACAATTCCCAACCCCCCACACACAAATTTATAATAAATTATTAAATTTAAGATGTTATTTTTTAAAAAGATATTTTATATATTTTTGAAATGATAATTTTTTTTAAAAAAAGTATATTTCTATAGGGCACTGAGTAATTCTTTTCTTAAAGGGGGTGGTAGGCCAGATAAGTTTGGGAACCTCTGCTCTATACTCTCTTGTAATCTCATCAGCTTTCCTGTGTTCAAATACCATCCTTACACAAACATCTCCCAGATCTATGTCTATCCTTGCTCTCTTTCCTAAGTTCTACCTCCAAATCACCAACTGCCTTTCAGACATTTCAAATGAGAGGTTCCTTAGACATTACAAACTCAGCATATCCAAACAGAATTCATTCTTTCCCTGCAACATCTTTCCATCTTTCTTACTTCTACATTTCTCCAAGGACATCACCATTATTCTAGTTACCCAGGTTCACAGCCTTAGAGTTATTCTTGACTTCTCATTCTTCTTAACTCCACATATTCAATCAGTTGCAAAATCTTGTTGTTTTTGCCAACAAAAAATTTATAGCATGTGTCCCCATCTCTTTACTCACAAATCCATTGCTCTAGTTGAAGCCCTCATCACCTCTCACTTGGAATATCACAATGATCCCCTAAAAAGCCTCGCTGACTCATCTTTCATCTCTTGCACATACCCTCAAAGTGGTCTCCAAAGTTATCTTCTTTTTTAAAGCACAGGTATGACCATGTTACTCCCCTACTCAATAAGCTCCAGTATCTGCCTATTATCTCCAGGGTCAAATATAAACTTCTTTGTTTGGCATTTAATGCTTTTCAGAATCTGATTCCAATATATCTTTTCAGGGATATTAAACAGTTCTTTTCACATGCTCTATGCTCCAGTAAAACTTTCAAGTCTGGAATATATTACTTCCTCATTTCTCTCTCTTAGCATGGTTAGCTTCCTTCAGAACTCTTGGCTTGACTATATCACCTCATTAAAAAGTGAGATTTGCTACAGTGCTCTTTAAAACGCAATACACAAATTGAACACCATATGTAAAGCACTTTGCCAAATTTACAATCTCTATAAATGCAAGTAGTAGTAGTGGTAGTAGTGGTGGTGGTGATGGTGGTCATTGTCAACATAATCATCATCATTATCATTACATTAGATGAATGGATTGCAATCTGTTTCACAGGAAGTAGCACTAATATCAATGGGTCATAGATCCATTCAGGTATCATAAAAGTATAAACCAAGGCAAAATCCACATTACAGCAACATACTGAAGTCAAGTTACTAAGCCAAATTATTATAGTCAAAGTATAGGCTTTATTTAAATTAAAGTCTTTTGCACTTTAATGTCATTTTTTTTCAATATCTTGACTGATTGTGCTGATTTTTTTCTTCTCTTCTAAAAAAAATACAGTTATAAGGAATGGCTCTCTGTAAGGGAGAAGAGGGAAAATATAGAAGAAAATCTAAACAATATAATTATGAAAGCTATCAGTAAAATCTATTTTTAAAAATTATGGCCCTCTATTCATATGAATGAATGCAGGTTGAAGTAAACAAAACTGGGGTGATAATACACTTAATAACTACCTACAAATGCAAAGAACAATAGCAACAAAATGATCACTCTAAGCTTCTGAAACTGAACACCATGTAATTTTGATGACCAACCTTTACTCCAAAGAAGTGAGGAAAAAATATATTTCCCTCTTTTCACCAAAAAAACCTGATGCCATTATCTGAAATTTACTTTTTCTACCCCCTCCTCACCTCATATCACTCAGTCATTTTCCTCTCAAGTCTCTTCGCTTCCTTCACTTCAGTCTCAAATTAACAGCTAGCCTTTTGCCTTGTTAAGGCTAACACATCTACATGATCCTTGATTCTATCCCCTCCTGTCTCTCGCCCAGATTGCCCCCACTGTCGAGCCCATTCTCTCTCTTTTCTTAAATTTCTCCCTATCTATTGAGTCATTCCCTGATGTCTACAAACTAAGTCCATCTTTTCCTATCCTAAAAAAAAACACTAAAAAACCTCTGGATCCTGTTCTCCCATCTGTCTTCCTATAACTCTCCTCCCTTTGTGATTAAACTCCCTGAGAAATCCATCTACACTTATCACCTCACCTTCCTCTCCTCTCACTGTCTTCTAAACTCTCTACCATGTGACTTCCAACCTTATTATTCAACTGAAACTTCCCCCTCCAAGGTCATTAATGAGCTCTGAAGTGCCAGACTTAACAGCCTTTCCTAAATCCTAGTTGTTCTTGACTTCTAAGGAGGATGTGATATTATTGATCACCTTCTCATCCAGGATATTTCTTTCTCTAGGTTTTTGGGACACTGCTCTCTCCTGGTTCTCCTCCTACTTATAGGACTATTTCTCCTCAGTGTCCTTTGCTTTCTGGATTTTTATCCATGTCATGCTCACTCACTGTGGATTTCTCTTGTGGGCTCTGTTCTGGATCCTCAACTTTTCCCTTCCTACTCTCTCACTTGATGATCCCCTCAACTCCCATAGGTTCAATGATAAACTTTATGCAGATGATTCCCAGATTTACATATCCAGCCCTAGACTCCTGAACTCCAGCTCTACATTCCCTACTGCCTTCTGTACAACTTGAATGGACTGACTCATAGGCATTTCAACCTCAACATTTTCAAAACAAAATTCATTAATCTTGGGCAAGTTACTTAACCCCAATTGCCCTCCAAAAAGGCAAAACAAAATTCATTTTCTTTCCCTTAAACCCTCTTCTCTTCCCAAAATCCTTATTGCCATTCCTTCAATAACCCCACATTACAACCTTAACCTGATCCTCAACTTCTCAATCTCACCCTTACATAGTCAATCTCTCGCTGAATCGTATAGTTCCTATCTTCACATCTCTTGTATGTATCCTCTTTTCTCCTTTCAAATAGCTTCTACCCTAATTTAGTCCCTCATCACCTTTTACTTAGCCTATTCTTATACCTTTCTAATTGGTCATCCTGTTTCTAATATCTCCCCACTCCAATCCATCCCCCTGTCAGCTGCCAAAGTGGTTTTCCTAAAGAATATGTCTGACCATATCATAACCCTACTCAGTAAACTCTAGCAGCTCCCTATTACCAACATGTTCAAATGTAAAGTCTCCTATTTACTACTTAAAGCTCTTCATAGGCTGGCCCCTCTGTCACCTTTCCAATCTTTTTATTCATTACTTTCCTCCATACACTCTATGATCAATCTAGACTGGATCACTTCAGGTTCCTCACACATGACACATCTTCTTTTCTCTGACTTTGCACTGGCATGCCTCTCCCTCCTTATTTCTGCCTTTCAGTTTTCTTGGTTTCCTTCAAAACTCAGTTCAGAACCTACATGTTCTAAAATGTTTATAGCAGCTCTCCTTGTGGTGGCAAAGAAATGGAAATTGCAGGGATACCCATAAATTGGGGAATGACGGAACAAGTGTTATATGATTGTTATGGAATTCTACTGTGCTTTCAACAATGATGAGCTCAATGATCTTAGAAAAACATGGATAGACTTGCATGAAATCATGAAGAGTGAAATGAGCAGAACCATAAGAACACTGAATACAGTAAAAAGAATATTGCTTTAACAACAACTGAGTGAATAAGTGATTTCAACTATTAAAAATGCCCAAGTTAACTACAGAGGATACATGAAGGAAGACACTGTCTAGATCCAGAGAAAGGACAGATAAATAGAAGTATGCTTTTTTCCACATAATTTATACACACATGCATGTGTTGGGTGTGTACACATACATGTACACACATGTGTGCATATATACACACATATTTTGTCTAATGGTAGCCATCTATAGGGTTAGAGGGAAGGAAGAAAAAAGAAATTTACATGATAACTTTATGTGTGTAATAGCAGTTGAATGTAATAGATATGCAGTTTCATGAGCAATCATCTTTTTTATTATACTATGTTAAGGAAATGCTTTTTTAAAATTCCACAAATTAAAAAATGACATAAATAAAAATTTTTTAAAAGTTCAAATTCCAGATAATGCCAGAAGTCTTTTCTAGTCCTTACAAATGCTATTGCCCTCCTGTCTGTGATTACCATCTACTAAAGTCACTGAAACTCTCTGGGCCTCAGTTTTCTCACCTGTAAAATAAGGCAATTTGACACTGTGTCCTCTAAGGTCCCTTCCTGCTCTAAATCTATAATCCTATGATCTCATTCTGTATATATCTTACTTGTACTTAGTTGTTTCCATATGGTTTCCCCCATTAGAAAGTGAGCTCCTGGGGTGGCTAGGTGGCACAGTGACTAGAGCACTGGCCCTGGAGTCAGGAGGACCTGACTTCAAATCTGGCCTTAGACACAATCACTTACTAGCTGTGTGACCTTGGGCAAGTCACTTAACCCCAATTGCCCTGCCTTCCCCCCTCCAAAAATACCAAAAAAAAAAAAAAAAAGGTAGTACCATGTTTCCCCGATAATAAGACACTGTCTTATTAATTTTTTTGGAAAGAAAAACACCAGAGGGCCTATTTTCAGGGGAGGGCTTATGTTGTCCTGCCTCAGCTCTCCTCCGTGGCACTGCTCTCAATGGCGCCAGCAAGCAAATCACTGGGGAAGAACAGGATGATGCGCTCACTGCTGCAGCTCTGATTGGATGCAGCTCGGAGCGTGGCATGCGTTTCACCCGGGGGGGGAGGACGGTGCATACAGAGGGTACCGTAATGTAGCGTGTAGCGCAAGGGATCACCTTCACTACAGTAGCAATCTCAATAGGGCTTATTTTCGGGGGAGGGCTTGTTTTAGAGGAATCTTACACAGTAAGGGGAGGGCTTATTTTCGGGATAGGTCTTATTATCGGGGAAACACGGTAAGTGAGTTACTTGAGAGCAGGGATAGGGTTGTTGCCTTCCTTTGTATATCCAGTGCATAATGCAGTATCTGTTATAAAGCAAATACTTAATAAATGCTTTTTGACTGACTTACTGGAACATTGCTTTTACTGTCAGACTCGATTGATTTGTTGGGTAGTTTGGCTGAACTGATTTTTTTCCTTCTCTTTTCTTTTTTACTTTTTTGTTACAAAAATGGCTTGTTGAGTAGGAAAGGAAGGAGGGATATATTTAGATATGAAGGTAAAGTAGAACTAAAACAACAAATTTACATAAATTATAATATTCTTCACCAATGGCAATCAGTATGTTCCTGCCCCATGCAATTTTCCTTTGGTTATGAACCAGACAGCAGTTTTTAATATTATTTAGGTTTTGTTCAACTCTGTTCCATTTGGAAATTCTATAACCTTAGATGGATTGTTTTCTTAATATCAATAATTCATATTTCCCTCCTCTAAGTCATTTATTCTGATCATGCATGACAGTGTATTTCTAAGATATATACATTATATCACAAGCAAATATAATTGCCTTAGGAGAGAAGAAAATCTGACGTAAACTGGCAAGTAGAAGTATAACATCATCATAATAACATAAATTCACCAAACATCAAGAAAAAAATCCCTCAAACTTTGGGCTTAGAAAATATCTTCTCCACCCTGTCAGTACTATTAAAAGAACTGAGCACATAGTATGTGCCTAATAAATGCTTTAGAAATGAATTAAAGTAATTTGGAGGAAAAGTGAAGGTCCAGTACTTAAAGTATGACTAATATGCCCTGCCTGGTTCCAATCTATGTAGAGGCTTGATGAGTCTGCTTCCAGGCATGTGTAATGAATAGGCTCTTGCCCTTCCCCCCACTTCAGATCACATAGAGTTATCCTGACTCCTCCTGTCTATTTATTGAATGGTCATGAAAAAGAAAGAGTATGGGTTCCTGGATCAGAGGAACTGGCTTGAATCTTACCCCTGACACAATTACTACCATAAATAATAATAATTGCTATTATTTACATAATACCTACTATTATGCCAGGGACTATGCTAAGCACTTTACACATGCTATCTCATTTGGTCCTCACAACAACCCAGGGAAGTGGGTGCTGTTTTGTTTTTGGGTTTTTTTGGAGGGTGGAAGGCAAGGCAATTAGGATTAAGTGACTTGCCCAAGGTCACACAGCTAGTGAGGCTGGATTTCAACAGGGCCGGTGCTCTATTCACTGCACCATCTAACTGTCCCAGTGGGTACTATTATTCTCCTCATTTTACTGTTGAACAGACTCAGGAAAACAAAAATAAAGTGACTTATCTAAGGTCATACAACTATTAGGAATTGAGATTTGAACTTGGGTCTTCCTGACCCCAGGCCCACTGTTCTATCCATTGTACCATGTAGCTGCCTTAGTGAATGACCATCAACAAGCTCCTTAACCTTCCTGGGTCTCATATATATATATATATATATATATATATATATATATATATATATATATATATATATATTTCTATTTATTTTTGTCCTTACTATGTTTTCTCAGTAAAAATTCCTTTGTAAAATCTAATTGTTATTAACTGGTTAATTGCTATTAGAGAACATGGTGGATGCAAAATCATGAGCAATAGTATTAGAAATCCAATCACTCAGGATTTCTCCTTGAACCTAGGTAGGAGAAGTATTCGGCTGCCCTTATCAGACTCGGTTGGCCAATACAAAATGGAAGCTAGGTGGTGCAATGAATAGAGTGCCAGGCCTGGAGTCATAAGGACTCATCTTCCTGAGTTCAAATCTGACCTCAGACATTTATTAACTGTGTGACCCTGGGCAAATTACTTTACTCTGCCTCAGTTTCCTCATCTGTAAAATGAGATGGAAAAGGAAATGGCAAACCATTCCAGTATCTCTGCTAAGAAAACTCCAAAATGGGGTCATGAAGAGTTGGGCACAACTGAAACAACTGAACATGAATGGGTGAATTAGCCTCCAGAAGTGTAAATAAGTATAAATTCAATACTGACTACCTCAATCATTTCATAGGTTAAAACTAGGAAAAATCTTCTAGTTTCATAAATGTGGAATCATAAAGTCTAATCACCTCATTTTACAGATGAAGAAACTGAGGTCCAAACATGAAAAGCGTCTTAATGTCATTGTTGTTATTGGTCGTTTTTTTTTGTTTTTGAAGAGGACCAATGACATCACAGGATGATGCTGAATTTTAATGAGGCAGAACTGCACAAAGTTGTCAGCCTCACTCTCTCTTCCAGAATCACCAAAGTCCAGTGGCAAGACAAAAATGTCAATGTCACACAAATATCAGAGTCAGAGTTTGAAATATGGTATTCTGACTTGGTAAAATATGAAGGCAGTTTGTTACAGGGGCAGTAATAGCAGTTTCTGTAATCAGGGTCCCCAGGTTCAGATCCTGCCTCTGAACTTATTACCTGTGTGACCTCAGACAAATCATTTAAACCTCTCTGGCCCTCAGTTTTCTTCTTGGTTAAATGAGGAGGTTTGATCAGATGACCTCCAAAGTCTCTATCAACTCTACATCTATGATGTAGGACTACAAAAAGCAATGGACTTTCCACTATACCTTGCTGCCTCTATTAATTTAGAGATCATTGCTTTATAGATGAGAAAACTGAGACCTAGGGAGATGAATATTTGTTCAAAGTCACAGAATGACTTTGTGATAATCTTTTAGACCTGAAGATAATGTAGGAAATCTGCTCTCCAGGCCCCCAAGTATTGGATTTTTTTCTTTTTCCCAGAGAAGCATCACCTGGCAATAACCTGTCCTTAGGCTTCTTGTGTGTGGTTTGTTCTTAGTTCTCAAAGAGAACAATGACATCAGGGAGATAATGACATGACTTGCAATTGAATTTGATTTGAGTGAGAGAGGGCTGTGCAAAGTCACCAACCTCATTTTCTCCTCCAAGCCATCTGGATCCAGCGGTCAGATATCTATCAGGATGACTGGAGATGGCCCAGGATGCAATGGGAGACCTGGGCCTTTTTAAGTAAGGCTTTTTCAAGTTCACATTTTGAGTGAAGCAATGTCATTTAGTGAATAGGCCTCTTTATTGGGGTTTACTGGTTAGTATTCTAAGCACCAGACTGAAAGGAAGGCATACTAGTGGAGAAGCACTGCATTGTTATATTTTAAAGATATTCTAGGAGCAACTACCTGCCACAATGGATAAAGACCAAAGCTGGGAGTCAAGACCTGATTTTTTAAATCTAGCCTCAGATACTTCCTAGCTATATGACCTTGGCCAAGTCATTTAACCCTGCTTGTCTCACTTTCCTCATCTGTAAAATGAGCTGAAGAAGGAAAAGGCAAAGAAAATACCAACTGGGGTCACAAAGAGTTGGACATGACTCAACAACAACAAAGATATTTTAATTCTTTTTTTTTAAAGCAAATCAAACATAGTTAACATTTTTGCCTATTTTCAATCATGACTACACACAGCAGAATTATTTTCCCATTCTCAGGAGGCAACGAATTGAGTAGAGTTACCTATGGATATAAAATGACATGTGGCTAACTGTAGGGAAAAGTGGCAAAGCATGTCTATATTTCACCAAGTGACTAAATCAGTAGGAAAACGCAGTTACCAACGAATAACAGTATGGCCTGAAGGGCAACATATGGTATTTATTATAATACTAAACACTTAAAACCTCCCAATACTACTATTAAAAAAGAAAAGGAAAAAGGGAAAGAAACATAGCCAGCTGCCATGTTATTGCATTGATAAGAAATCTTGGTGTCAAAAAAAAGGTACAAATTTTATTGCACAAATTAACATTGTGGATCTGTAGGGACTTTACAAATGTTCCCAGAAAAGTGCCAAAGTCTTGAAATTTGGCTAGCCAAACGTCCTCATTGCTCTCCTAAAACAAACAGTTGTTCCCACAAAAGCAATAAGAAAAATAGGCTTGTGTCTTCTCCCAAGAAGAAAATTATTAACTTCAAGGACACTATTCAATGTTACCCTTTCAAAAGAACTTGGTATCCCCTCATGACAGCTGGATGAAAACCGGTCCAGGAAAAGATTTTTCAGTTTAATTTTTCTCTGATACCTCATCATGGTGTGGAGATAAGCCTGCCAACAGAGGGCAAACTCTGGAAGGTTTTACCAACCTAGAAAAGTGCAGGATATGGGCTCAACCATAAACTATCCATGGCTGTTGATTCACCAAATGGAGGAAGACATATTACTAGAGTTTTACCCTGTTGGGAGCCAAAGAGGCTTGAGCCAGGACTTCAGATAATTACCTTGATATCAGTGGACCCAAATATCAAAGACCTATTTAAGACGCGACTTTTGGTCAAGTTAGCTCCTGAGTTCTCTTGCTATGGGTTACACTTATAAGGATGTTGTTTGAGTTCTGAAACCAACAGGCTATACCCCAAGACTTTAGTTGTTCAGAGCCAAAATATTTGATTCAGTACTCAGGTATCTTTGGGTGGTCAGCTCTAAACATGATGTCTTTTGAGGATTGCAGCTTTGGCTTTGATGTTTGCTCACAACTGTATCCTTTTATGACTGCGGCTACATTAGCAGGTACCTAAGGACTAAATCAAAGGTCTTACCCTAAGTCTTTAGTCTCCTAGATAACACATCCTTATCAAACTATCTATTCTGTGCTACTTCCAGGATATAATAGACTAGGTAATGATTAGAAAACTTGAGACTCCTTCCTTTGTCTCATTTTCTCTATAAAAACTTTGTCCTAAGAATCAATAAATGGAGTTCATCATTCTTCCTTGAACTACACACATGGCCTGGTCATTTCTTATTCATGTCTCCGAATCATGCTAAGTGCTGGACACTGAGCAGCCCACAGCATTACCTGTCATCTATGGTGGGGCAGAAAGAGCACTGAATCTGGGGATCAGATAATATCAGTTCAGATATTATCACTTTCTGGATGAGCAAATCATTTCATTTCTCTGGGCCCACTTTTCTTCATCTGTAAAATAACACCTTAGAATTGTCACTTTACAGATGGGGAAAAAATGAAGCCTGTTGAGATTGGACAGTCTGAATGCAGGCTGAAGCATCCTTTTTTAAAACTTTCTTTTTTTTGTCTGTCTCTTGGTTTGATCTTTTACAACATGACTAATATGGAAATATGTTTTTCATACACACATGTATATAACCTATATCAAATTGTTTTCCATCTTAGGGAGAGGGGAAGAGAGGGAGAGATAATTGGGAACTCACAATTTAAAAATACATAGATTAAAATTGTTTTTTACATATAATTAGGAAAAATTTTTTTAAATTAAATAAATGGGATTGGACAAAATAGTATTTCAGACTCCTTTCAAATGATCCCGTGATCGGGGTTCACATTTTAGTCCTGCCACTAAATATCATAAGACCTGGAAAAAATCACTGAAATGTTCTTAGACCTTCATCTTTTCGTCTGTAAATGAAGGCATTAGACCAGACAACCTCTAAGGTCCCTTTCAGTTCTTAATCTATCATCCTGTGACCAAGTGATTTTTTTTTTCAATAGTAGTAACTCATGAATACAATTACAAAAGAATAGTGGGGTAGGATTCTGTATGTCTGAGATGAATATCCATACTGCTGAAATCACTAATCTTTGAAATACAGAAGTATAGGATAAGATACATTTTAGTATAGGAACCCAAGTAGTTTTATAATGTGCTACTTGTCACTTCCTTTACAGAAAAGCTGTGAGATAGACTAGACCAAGCAAACCACTCCTACCAATCAGTCCTTTATGTTTAAGGATGTAGCCATAGCAACCACAGCTCTCAGCAGTCAAAAGGGCATACCCTACTGTTGAGTGACCTTCTTGCTTGTTTCTGGATGTGCATGGAATAGCAGAAAGAACATTGGCCTGGGAATCAAGAAGCCTGCCTCTTACTCCCTTCTATGTAATAACTTTTTTTAATTTTTAATTTTAATTTTAATTCAATTTTTAATTAATTTTAATTAATTAATCAACTCTGTGAACTCTGGCAAATGTCCAGGTCTTAATATTTTCTCCATAAAAATGCCAGGGCAGGAGGATGGAGGGAAGAAATGGTGCTGATTCAATGGTTGTGTGTTCCATTCTGCTGTCACACACCTGAAAGGGTACCATCGTTTTTCCCTTTAGAAGGCATGGAGGAGTGGGAGAGGAGAGATGCTTTTTTCTTGCTGCCAAAGTACACTGCAAAGGAATGATAATCAGTTTTTAGCTCTTTTGTTTTCTATCATATTTTTATCCATTCTTGTACCTGGATGCATGCTGTGATGACTCATGTGATATAATTTTTCCCAGAGTAGTTCTGTAGTAGCAAAGACCAGTCCCACTTGAAGACCTATTCATTCCTTGTCTATTTGCTGATACCTGACACAACCCCCCTCAGTTTTTAATCTCTTTTGGTTTCTGTTGTTCTTTTTTTTACCTATTTTTGTACCTGGGTGTACGTTTCAATGACTCATGTGATAAAGTTTTACAGAAACAAGGACTAGTCCCACTGAAGACCTATCCACTCGTTGACTATTTGCTGATGCCTGACCCAATGCTCATTCTGCTGACAAGGTTGTGATCTTATTAAAGCTAGACAGTTGATGGCAGTATAATGAAATTCTCCATTATTACCAATAAGCAATTGAAGGTAACTTCTACCCTAGAACCTGAGCAGACACTTTGTCTAAAATGGCACACTGAAGAGTCTTGACATCTGTCAGACCAAATCCTGCAATTCACCTACAGAACAACTCCTCTTCTGAAACAAATACTTTGCTTTGGTAGCTGGGATCCAATGCATATGCAGACCCATCAGCTTGTTTGGCTGATGCAATGTTTCCAAATGAAGAGGCCTACAATCCTGCTTCCTGGAGATGACCTCAAAATTTTTTTCCAGTTCAATCTATGGTCCTGTGATCACCTGCCCTTTCTACTAATCTGTAGCTGCCTCCCTATATTAGTGTGACAATGCAGAAATATGAAAATGAAACTTCCAGTAATATCTTAGGTGACTAAGAGCATCAGTGCTGTTAATATTCACCTGCATGGCACATACAATCTATAATGCCCCTATTCCTCTTATTTCAAGAGCCACAAATCTGCTAATGCTTTCCAATTTCTGCCATATGTTTTTTTTTTATAAAACGGAAAATAGGCATTGCTTATAAGAAAAGAGAAGGCTATGGATTGGGGTGGGGTGGGGATGAAGATGCTTTCTAGAATGTAAAGTAGCATTGATTTTGTGTCTTTGCTAGTACTTCATAATGAAAATAAAACTTTTTGCAATTTTACTCTATGGTGAGGGTGTGAAGGCCCTGATGCATCAATTGCTTAATGCTCAATATCAAGGTCATATAAATGATACATATTAACAAGAGCTCTTTTATTGCTGCTCATGGAGCCAGTAAGTTCCACCATTACCTCTATCTTTAAAAAAATTATAATGATTACAAACCTTTCAAAACTTGCTTTTTCTAATATAACTTGAGTCCAAAAGCCCATTAAGGTGGGATTCTCTCCTCATCAGTGGATGTCAATGCCCCAACCCTTTACAAGAGGCAGGTGGAGTTAGTGTAGGAGAGAAGAAAGATCTGATGTCTTTAGACTTTTTGAGTTTTTTCTGCCTTCCAGTTTTAAGAGAGAAGATGGGCTATTCCAACCCTCCTTCAATACTCCCTGAGAGGAGAAGAACTAAGAAAAAGCCAACATGCAGAATTTTGAGTATATTCCTAACCCCAGCTCTATACTAGAGACTTCCAAGTTTCTCCTTTGCATGAGATCTAGGACCATATTGGTTGGAGGTTAATTTCCTCACTCCCAATGGGAGATTTCCTTCAATCTGTATTGTCTGATATAGGCATTCCTTAGAGATATTGTGGGTTCAATTCCAGACTAGCACAATCAAGTGAATATTGCAATAAAGCAAGTCAAACTAAATTTTTGGTTTCCTACTGCATATAAAAGTTTTATTTATACTCTAGTCTATTAAGTGTGCAAATGTCTAAAAAGAAACATGTACAAACCTTAATTCAAAAAATACTTTATTGCTAAAAAAAAATGCTAACCATCATCTGAGCCTGCAGTGAGTTGTAATCTTTTTTGCGGATTAAGGGTCTTTCCTCAGTGTTGATGGTTACTGACTAATCAGGGTGATGATCTAGCTTTCAGCATCAACTTTCAACATGCCTTCCTCACTAAGCTTAATCATTTCTAGTTTTTGATTTAACATGAGAGACCTGCAACTCTTCCTTTCACTTGAACACTTAAAGGCCATTTAAGGGTTATTTATTGACCTAATCTCAATATTGGGTCAGTCAGAACACACACAACAGCATTTATAGATTAAGTTACCCATCTTAGATGGGTGTGATTCATGGTGCCTCAAAAAGATTACATTAACAAAAAGATACAATAATTATGATAAATTTTAAAATATTGTGAGAATTACCAAAATGTGACAGATACTATGTGAGCACATGTTGTTGGAAAAATGGTGCCGGTAGACTTACTCAACACTGTGCTGCCATAATCCTTCAGTTTGTGAAAAACAAACAAACACAGTATCTGCAATGTATAATAAAGTGAAGCATAATAAAACAAGATATACCTGTATATAGTCTCATATGCATAATTTCAAACTCAGGTCTTCTTGATTCTAGTTCCTGCTCTCTATCCACTACACCAAGATAACAGCTGCCTTTCAAGTCAACCTTTCCCTAAACTCCTTTCAAAGTCATAAGGTTTAAATTCCTCCTTTGGTCTATCAGTGAAATAAGAAAGGAGAGAGAAATTAGCGCCAGAGTTAGAATCTCACCTCAGACACACACATTAACTGTGACTTGGGGAAGTCACTTAAAATCTGTTAACCTCAGTTTCCCTATCTATAAAATTGGATTAATAATAGCACCAATTTGACAGGGTTCTGAGATGAGTTCATAAATGTGAGGCATTTGTGAAATTTAAAACCCTATAGAAATGTCAGTTATCATTATCATTATTAACATCAATGCATCAGACTCCTTGGATGGTTTCAGTGCCTCTTTTCATAATCTGGCCCTTGTTCAGGAATTGTTTTATATGGGGAAGATGCCTAAAACAGGAACATTGTTTTCATATTGACTGCAAAGGGCTTGATGAGTCCTTCTAAGTAATGATGAGGACCAATCACTCTCACAGAGAAAAAGAGATTTTCCTCTTCATGATCAATGGTTAATGAGGTCAGTCTGCAGCTGGCAGGCTTTAATGCAATTGGGACAGATGTTCCCACACGTAGAAGTTGGCGCTTGATTCTCAGGTTGCTGTTTGTCATTCCCTTTCATTGCCTTCTGGTGACATATGTTTTCCAAGTGCTGAAACTCCCACCTGACCCCTCCTGCTACAGGTGGAGTGTTCTGGTCCATCGTCTCCAATTGAATGTGTTACATTCAGCTCATAATTTTTAAAGTTATTTTCCTATGAACGTCATAGAAGTGTTTGTCCTACTTTGGCCCGTTTTCTCAAAACATTTCTCTGCTCAATTCAATGAGCAGTATTTGTTGAAGAAAATTCAAATCAATTTTCTTGAAACATATGTCCTATTCAGCAAAACAGATGCTTAGCAATTATCACCTTAACACTAGTGGTAGTTGCTTGAGAGGACATTGATTTTGAACAATTGGCTTCCCACTTTATTAAAAATAATGTCGGACAAAGTTGCCATTATTTTCCACCATTTTCATATGTTCTCTGTTGCCTATGTCTTTGTTGCAGCACATAATGTACTCTATTAGACAGTAAATTATAAAATAATCACAATATTCTGTAGTTGAAAAGGTTGGACTAGGAAAGATCAGACAATGTTAAGCTGAAGAAATAACATAATTCCAGAGGAGGAAATGATTCACTAAAGATAAGGATATTATAGATTTTTAAAGTGTTTAAGGTCTGTGTATGCAGTTTTGATTTTTGGGTTTTTTTGGTGAGTTAACATGTTATTTAATTCAGATTCATCTACTGTCTAGGTATTTACAGGGGAAAGAAGTCAATTATTCTTTATATTTCCTTTCTAATGACTTTCTCATCCAATAGGTAAATTGCTAGACCAGAAACAAAGTGCTACGTAGTCAACCTACAATTAATAATATGAATTATATCACCACTCTATTCTGAGTTTAATGTCTTCACCAGACAAATGACTTCTTTTCTGAGTTAGTCCAATAATTCCAGGATTATTGAGTTCCCTTATAAAAATAATTAAAACACAAAGATCAATGGTTCTTTTCATTCATTATCAGTGTACCCTTTATTCATTCTTTAAAATTAAACTTATTGAACACCTACTTTATGCAAGACAGTGCACTAGGTGTTTATGCTCACTTCCTCTAGATTCTTGTAAGAAAACCTATAGGGGAGGCAAGTTGGCGAAGTAAATAGAGCACTGGCCCTGGAATCAGGAGGACCTGAGTTCAAATCTGGGCTCAGTTATCACTTACTAGCTGTGTGAACTTGAGCAAGTCACTTAACCCCAACCTCTTCTGGAAAACTAGATGCGTGGGAAGGTATGTTATCTGAGGTCATCAGGGATCCATTGAACAGACTGTAATAATCATTTAATGAACTATGAAGCAAGGTACTATCACTTAATCTCTGTTTGCCTCAGTTTTTTCAACTATAAAAATGGAGATAATAATAACATCTACCTTGCAGGATAAGTTGAGGATCAAGTGAGATATTGGCAAAGAGTCTGCACAACACAATGCATTCTTTGTAGAGGTGGGAGACTATGGGTATGAAACCCATGTACTTATTAATTTGTCTGAACTGTTTTTTCTCTTTTTTAATCTGTATTCTGTAATTGAGGGGTAGGGATACTTTGATACATATGAATGACATGAAAACCAAATATATCAATAAAAATTATTAAAAAAAAAACACCTGAATTTCTTCCCTGGAAGTTTCAAATACCTAGTGGGATTTTGGTAATTCTTTAACAATTGACTCACTAGGGGAAAATAAAAGATGTATGAATAACCACTTTTAAACTTAGTTTCATCATTAACATTTTTCCATCACTGTAAGTCTAGACAATCAACAAAGCAATAAATAAAGCTCTGATTTATAATGTTTGCTGCTCAGAGTGGTTGGGCCCAGCATATGCCTGATACCAATGATATCACAAGTCTAGACTCAAACCCAATAAGAGAAAAGAACACAGGATTTAGTCATGTAACTTAGTTTGAAATTGCATCTCTTGCAAAAAGTTCCTCTCAGCATCTTAGTGGGAGGCAGTTAGGTAGCTAAAAGGATAGAGCACTGGGTCTACAGTCAGAAAGTTGTTCAGTCATTTCAGTCACGTCTGACTCTTCATTATCCCATTGGGGCTTTCTTGGCAGAGATACTAGAGTGGTTTGCCATTTCCTTCTCCAGTTCATTTGATAGATGAGGAAACTGAGGCAAAAGAGTTAAGTGGCTCACCCAGGGTCACACAACTAGTAAGCATCAGAGGTCAGATTTGAACTCAGGAAGATGAGTCTTCCTGATTCCAGGCCTGGCTCTCTATCCACTGTGACACCTACCTGCCCCACAGAGTCAGGAAGACCTAAGTTTAAAATGCAGCCTCGGACACTTACTAGCCATGTGCCCTGGGCAAGTCATCTAATCTATGTTTGCCTTAATCCACCAGAGAAGGATATGGCAAACTATTCTGGTATCTTTGCCAAGAAAACCCCATGGACATTATGGTCCACAGGGTGACAAAGAGTTGGACAAGATGAAATGATGAAACAGCAACACATCCTACTTTTCTCATCTGGAACATGAGAGGGTTGAATTAGATGTTCAGTAAGACTCATGCAAGCTAGACCCTAGACCCTCTCCCCACTTCTTTTCTTCTACAAGTTCCCCCCCAACTAATCATTACACAGAAGAAAAAATGACTGACTTTGAACTTGAGGATTAGTGAGGGAGAAAAGGTGAGAAAGATAGCTCTGTTTGACTCAGCCTGCTGACAAGGAGAATGGTTCCCTGCTTTTCTATTTAGTATTAGACACTGTGCAGCTGACTGGAGTTTGCTTGTCATAATAATGCCAGCATTTAAATAAAGACATCCACATTAATCATTAGTTGCGATTGAAGTCCATAGTCATTACCCTAGATGAAAGCGATCATGGCATTTTTCTTCCTCCTGGGTCTTTCATTGGTTCTCAGCAGCCCTGGTTCTAAATATCAGCAAGGGTTTGGAATAAAATCACTCAGATTTTATTAGAAACAAAAAGGGGTATCTTGAAAATTGGGGTAGGGGTTGTTGGGGTGGCTAGGAGGGTTGTATTTCATAAAAAGTTGTCAGCTGTGTGTTGTTTTTAATTCAGGAATTATACAACCAAAAGAAATTTATCCTCTAAAAAAAATCCCTCCTTTTATTCCTTATTGCCATATTGTCTTTCAGGAATTCTGTACTAATTCAAGAATAGCTTAATAGTTACCCAGCAGAGAGTGTGCTCTGCTGTCAGTTACCAAGCTTTTTACCAATTATAAACTGACATCTGCAGGAAAGGGAAGAATTGGGAGGAGGGGAATTAAGATGCTAAAACTTATATTCCTAATGTTCTGACACCATAGTACTGAGTAGGCAGCTGAACCTCTAACAAGCTAGGCAAAATTCTAGGAAAGTTACAGGTAGATAGATTTCAGCTTCCCAAAAAGAATTTCCTAATAATTAACCCTGACAAAAATGGGATGAGCTGGGCAGTGAGTTTTCCATTATTAAAGGTCCTCAAGCCAAATGAACATCTGTCCTATATCTCAGAGGGCATTACTGCATAGGTATGATTTGGTATAGGTATGATTTGGAATAGATGGCCTTTAGATTCTTGTACATCTCTCAGTCTGTGATTCCATGATTCATTCTCCCCCAACTCCTCCCACCGGAGGGAGAAATATTGCTCTACTATTTATGAGAAGCTGAACTTGGAATCTGGAGACCTGGGTTTAAGCTTCAACTGTACCACTCACTAGCATCGTCACTAGGGGCAAGCCTCCATTTATTCAGTGTATCTGACTTTTCATGGCTTCATTTGGAGTTTTCATGGCAATGACACTGAGTAGTTTGCCATTTCCTTCTCCAGTTCATTTTACAAATGAGGAAACTGAGGCAAACAGGGTTAAGTGACTTGCCCAGGGTCACACAGCTAGAAAGTGTCTGAGGCCAGATTTAAACTCAGGAAGATGAGTTTTCCTGTCTTCAGACCCAGCACCTTCATCCACTGTACCACACTCAGTTTACTTTTCTATAAACTGAAGATAATAGCATTTGCACTAACTTTCACAGAAAAAAATGTTATGTGTAATAGGCCTGCCTGGAGGGTTTACCCATGCAATATTTAGCTGACAAAGCAATGACAGAAAGGAAGCAAAAAAAGTTATGGGTTTTAAAAGATCCTTAAACTTTTGAAAAAGGAGGGAGAAGGGGAGAGGAGAGAGTGAAGGAAGAGGAAAGGCGAAGTAGAATGGTCATTGGCATAGAGGAAGATATCAGAGTAATGGTACCTGGCTAAAGATGCTCACCTGTTCTTTTCTATACCCTCTTGGACAGGACTTGAGAAACCTAAGCCAGTTGTGCCCCAAGAAGATTTCATCTACTCACACTATCTAGTGAGAAGGACAGAGACAAAGAAAGAGGAGATTCAGTCAACTTGGTTCCATCCTGTATTTTCAAAGTCCACAAGCCTTGAGGAGGAAATAGAGACCAGCTGGGAGTCTTTGTCATGAGTCATCCCAACTGACTGGATATTACCCCAGTAGGGGGTTGGCTGTGAATGGAACAGTCTTGATGAAATGCTTGGCTTTCTCCCTGTGGAACTGGTTGGGGAGGCTGGACTGAGTTCTGGGCTAAGTTGGATGGAAGACAAAGAGAGAGTTAGATTCTGAGACCTGTGTTTTTAATCTCACCTGAAGACAAATAGTTTAGGCTACTTGGTCTTGAAAGGTGCTCTGAGAGCCTGATGTATTTGTTCTTTTATTATATCCAATTAAATCATGTTTTTGTGAGTGAATTCCATTGGAAAGCATCAGGGCAGGAAGAGGGGCAGAACTGATCCACAAAGTGGGAGCCACATGGGCCAAAAAACTTGATTAGGTAAATACATAAGCATTAGACATTTAGACTGAGGAAAAGATTGCAAAAGAGGGGCCACAGTAAGGGGAGAAAGGTAACCAGTTGATTGAAAGACACAGTTTGATCACATTCTGCTGTTTGGTGGAGTACAACTGGGTATGAAAGTAGGGTCCTCCAACTCGCCAGCAGCACCCCCTGGTGGCTAAGCATGTAAACTTCAGGTTTTATCTTCCTCATGCCAAGAAGTGGAAATAGTCCCAGAAAATTTGTGAGAGTGCAAAAATTTTCCTTTGTTCAACCAAATCCCTCACTCTCACCTGTCTGACTTTGAGCTCCCTATATGTGCTCAATACTGTTTTCAGATGACATATTTACATTTCAAGAGGGATCTAGGATCACAGCAGTTTAACCTAAAAGAAGGACTCCAATGGTCATAGTTTTAGAAACCATAGCAGGTCAGTAGGTCAGATATTTGAGAGGGGAGACTGAACTTTTAGCAAAAAACTAAATGGAAGAGAAAAAAGGAAAGAGTATAAGAGGACAGATAATAATTTCTAACATAAGAAAGCACAGAACCCAGATTCTCTTTCCCTCCCTATTCTAAAGAAAAAGTTATTTTGCCGAGTCAATATCTTGTAACATCTTGTGAGCAATTTTTATTTGAGAAAAAAATTTGATTCCACACTTTAATTGTAAGTGCTTTGCATACTTTGCTTTTCTTTTGTTATCAAACAAGTGCAAAATAACGTGTTGATGCTTACAAGAAAATCTAAGCTCCAATTGTTCAGAAGTAGAATTATACTAATTAATAAATGTTACATACACAATCAACATCTACTAATATTTACCAGGCCAGCATATAATACCAGAGGACGATAGAATAAAAGTCAATGTGACAAAGATAAAGTTGTCATAAATTATGCATTTCATCCTACAAGAAAGATTTTTCTCCCCTCAAGAATTATAAGACCTATAGGAATTTGTGCCTAGAAAACCTTGGCATGCTTCTGTCTCAGAAGTTACTCATTTTAAATTTCTGAAAGCCATTCAAGTTTCATTGTGAAAACCTGGAAGTGAAAAAAGGGGCATGTGTTGTGTCTATACCATATTATTTAATGCATACAAGAAAAAAAAAACTGATGCCCCTCCAGCACAATAAATGTGGGGAGAAGAGGAATGTACATTAACGTTCCCCACATTCCAAGAAAACAGCTGTTGCAGGTACAGTTCTCTGGAATGACGCTATAAGACAGGGTTTAGGGTAGGTGTAGAAAGAGAAGAGGGAAGGAAGGGAAGAAGCAGGTGGCAGCTCCAAGATGGGATCACAAAGAAGGACTTTTGGCTAATTAAAGTGATGATTGCTATAAAGGGAATTCTCTATGAGCTTGAAAATACAGTAGTAACAAAAAACTTGGAATTCAGATGGCCTTCCTTCTGAAGAACTGAAAGTACTCAAATACTTTCTGACAAAGATATGTATTCCTCGTTATAATTTGAAGAGGTAGTTATAGCTTGGCCTTCTTTTGTAGCTTCCTGACTATTCATTTCTCAAACTTATTAATGTGTAAAAGAGGAAAAGCAAATGGATGGCCTCTGTATATGAATGAAATGGAAATCTAGAGTTTTCAAACACAGAGACAGAGCATTCTGGGCCCGTGTTCTTCAAGTAGGAGCCTAAAGACTTTCCCAGGAGCTATCAAAACCTTGCCTGGCCTAGCCCTAAGCCTAAGCCCTAAGGTTTTATCCTTCTTATCTCCCCCACCAGTGGGGATCAGAACATAATTAGTGGCAGAGGCCTCTCTCAGAGCAAGACATTTTGCCATTAGCCCTGAGAATTCATTGTCAGCACATGCACATGCATACACACTCACTCATATACCCATACTTACACAAACACATCCCACACACACAGATACACATTCACATACTTACACTTACTATAGTAGGAACATTATGTACTATGGTTCTTGCTGTGCAAAAACTGAGGCTAGCTCTTTTTTTTTCCTGATCAACCCAAGAGAAGTCAATACTCCCTCATAGCCTTTAAGGATATCCCATTGCTATGAGAGGCAACACTTCCTTCTGATCCAAACCACTCTTCTGACCAAACTCTTCTGAGGGTTCTTATTCCTGAGATAAGAGGATGTGAGTCTATCTGAACCAACGCTGTATCCTCATTGAGTATCCTTTCCAGGCTATTATTAAATGAACTGGGCTTTGTTATTGGTGTTAAATGTTGGGTGGTTGACAAGTGTATCACTTGGACTAGCCTGAGTCAATTTGGACTCAGAACACACATACATACACACATATACACATTCACCCCCTCACACACACTCATATCAATCTCAAGCTTCAGAGGGAATACACAAAAATATTTGGAAGCCCCATGAAACAATTAAGATTTTGATTCCTTTTATGGAAATTCCTCTTTTTCCCCTAAAGTGAATTTTGTTTCCATATTAATAGAAAAAAAGAGTTTGGTTAATTGAATGACTCTCAGGAGCACAAAAGATTCATTATTCAAATTTTCTTATTTACCAAAGGGAGAGAGTAGTACAGAAAAATGGATCATCAACAAGTTTTTCTACATTAAATTTAATCATTTAATAAGAGATTGGGCATGGGGGGGGGGGGGCGGGGACCTAGAATTTTCACTGGAAAACTTAGAATTGCTTCTCTGTACTGTTCCATGAGCCCAAGTCAACCATTTTCACAGTCTACCAAAACCACTTTTCCTTACCTCCCTACTCTGCCCCACACCCTGAGGCACGTCACCAACTACTCTGACATCAGGTGATCCAACAACAGGCAGTCATCACCCACAATGACCCATTTTTTAAAGTCATCTTCTTCAACAAAGAGGACCAGGTCCTGTTTACTTGTAGTGATGTTCATACATTTCCTCCTTTCTCCCCAAGAGAGGCCAGGAAGAGATCAGTGGAAGGGATTCATCAGGCAGAATATTTTGTTCTTTTGAGGAGCCCAGGTTATTTTGGTTTCTTTTTGCACACCGGTCACCCCATGAGCTGGTTGTTACCTAGACTTCTACAAGAGTAAGTAGAAACATTTCATCTCCTCATTTAGCGACAATCCAGGAGAGAAAGAACAGGGAGAAAAATAACCTCAAGAGCATGCCTTGGGAAAGCACTGGCAAAGGAGAATAAATTTTTAAGTCATGGATGAACAAAAGCTTCTGTTACCAAGGGCAACATTTCAAGTCTGAGTTTCCATGAAAAGGAGTCCAACGCTGCTCTATTTGAGCTTTAAGCTGTGGGTGGCTCTCCAGAGAGGGAGAGGAATGAATGGGTGAGGAGGGGACCCTGGAAGAGAGATACCACCTTAGTGGACATGCATGCTGTTGAGAGGACAAAGGGGACAGAAAGTGAGGGAGCTACTGACTTTCTCCAGTGTGCCTATGGCTCCCAGGCCATTAGGAGTTATTCATAAATGTCTCCCGAAGTCACAGATAATGTAGTCAGCTGCATCTCCCTTCTCCTCCCTCCCTCCTTGATCTGAATAACATGAAGGATGATGGGAGAAACTAGCCTGCCAAACTCAGGGACTAAGTCAATTGCTGCTTCAGTCCCCACCAAAGCTGGAGGAGACTAATCAATCACTGTGATGGAAATTAACAGGGAATGGCCTTTTATGTCACCTTCCCCCTCTCCCAAGCAAGAAAATAACCCCTCCTCAATAACAGGGATGAAACTTATATTCCCTGCATGGCAGTTATGGATTTTCAACCCTAATTCACATTAAGCCTACAAGCAGTATGTTTAATACCCTACCAAATATCTTTTATAGCTTCTTTTTATTTTTTGCACATTTCCTATGAATATAAAAAATTATTAGCTAGTCCTTTCTACAAAGAGAAATGTAAGCACCAATTACATGCAGAAACTATTGAAAAATAGCTTAATCTATCTTTAAAGAGACCTGATGACATTGTATATATAGATATATAACTTTGTTACTAGTGTAAGGCGATTGTGCCTTTGCTCTAGGGCACAAATAGTATTTGCACTCCCAAAGAAGCACATTAACAATTCAATTTAACATCTAGTTAGCAAGAATAATTACTTGATTTTTCTTTTCAAAGAAAAAGAAGGATCCAGGAGTTTCTTCACTTTGGCAGCAATATCCCAGGTAAGTTTCTCCCCAACTAAGACTTACCTGCTTCATACCAGTTAACCAAGACATTAAAAATTTCTAGTTATGGTTCTGCATAGATACAATGAGTGCATGGCTAGGGTTGTAATTAAATGTGCCCTAAAAGCTTTTTTTTTTTTTGAGGATGCACATCTTGATTAACTTTAATCTAAAGAAACTCTAGAATGGTACATTAAGGAGATGGTTGGTAAACATCTAAGAAGAGTGATGGGGTACCTGGGGTCTAAATCAATTTGTAAAACCAGTTTGTACAATTGTAACTGCACTTTGTATTGTAAAATTGTAATCTGTAAAATCCCTTTCCCAGCCTCAAACTCTTCCCCTTCCCCCTATAAGAACTCGGCCTAGGCAACACCTTGTGACTCCTTTGTTCTTACTTAATCTCTTTATGTCTCCTCCAGTCTGGCCCAAATCTCATCTAAACTATCTATGCACTAAAGTCACAAGTTCCTCTCAGTCAGCTCTAACTGAGATCCCTTCCATCCCGTCAGCCCTGACAATGGCAGCCCTACCCTTTGAAAGTAAAAGCCTGTACCCCTCTCACTTGCAGGTCCCCTAAAGGACTCTTGCCTGCTTCTCATAGAAGCGTAACAATAAACTTCTACAACTCTCACTCCAATTAAGCCTGAGACCTTGAATTCTTTCCAGATGCTATTGCAGGTTTTCTGGTCTTAGATAAGATCAGAGTTCCTGCTGAACCTAGAGGGAGCCATCCCTCATCAAGAAGAACACTGACGAAAAAGTAACCAGCATGGCTTCACTGAGACCAAATCATGTCAGCATGTCCTTTTTGACAGAGTCACTGTCACTATACATAGATTCAGAACTCACTGGACGGCCAAGCTGAAAAAATCATTGTCAATGGTTTGACAACAACATGATAGGCAGGCTCCAATGCCAGTCCCAGGGCTCTGTACTTGTCCCTGGGCTTGTTAATCTTTTTATCAACATTTTAAATAAAGACATAGATAACATACTTATCAAATAGTGGTATGGTGGGCCCCTGGAAGAAAGACTCCATCTTAGTGGACATAAATGATATTGAGAGGACAAAGGGGACAGAAAATAATAGAGTAGCTGACTTTCTCCTGCATTCCTATGGGTCCTGAGCTACTAGGAGTTATTGTAATGGAATCTGTAGATCTTCTCTGCCCCTTAATAAACCTAAAAGAATTTGAAGATCTTCCTTGTCTCTTCATAGGCAGGATGTAATCACATGGAGCCTGTAGTGGGAGGTGTTTGCTGAACAGATGTAGCAGGAAGGGGTAGAGTAGGAAGTAAATCAGAGCAGTCAGAATGGAGGGGGTTAGAGGACACAGGAAAGGAGACAGCTAGTATTGTGACTGTTCGTGGGAAGACCAGAGGAGGCTTTGGGATGGTATTGCTTCCTGTAGTGATAAAATATATTGACTTCTTTGTTTGCTATGATGGATCTGTTTTTCTGGTGTTGGGATCTGACTTTCTGCAGTTAGAATAAATGTTTTCCTTCTGTCTTCTATATGGAGAGTCTATTATATTTTGTGATTCAGAACTATGCCATCATATTCATAGTCACCATCAGGGCTATGAGTATTTCCTTGGCAATACAGTTATTCATAAAGCCTCCTGGAATCATAGACAATATGGTCAGTTGTCTCTCCCTTCTCCTCCCTCCCTCCTTGCTCTGAATAACATGAAGGAAGATGGGAGGAACCAATCTGCCAAGGCCAGCTAGATCCAAGAGCTATGTCCACTTCAAGGCCTTCAGAAACCTAATCCAGAAATCCTTCAAGTCTCAGCTAAAACCCCACCTCCCTTAAACAGCCTTTTCTTTCAAAAAACCCTCTTTGAGGCTAGTGTCTTCTTACTGTTTACTTTAATTTTACCCTGTCAATATCTTATTGTAATATAATTACTGCATTTTTTTTACTGCCTTTCTTGGTATCCCCATTATTTGACACAGTGTCTGGAATATAGTAGTTGCTTAATAAATGCTTGTGGACTTGACATAATAACTAAAACATATGATAGGTGCTAAGTATAATGAGACAGGGGAATTAGCCATATGTGAAATAGAACACCAATTTTTCTAAGCATGGTGCATGGGGTCGTAATATTGGTTTGGAAATTCTATTTTGCTATTAGAAATTGTGATTATAGAGGATAAGACCTGGGTTCAAATCCAGACACTGACACTAGTTACATGATTATAAATAAATCTCTTAAATGTTCTAAACATCAGCTTAATAGGATTATAAAATTTTAGAGCTGGAAGGTACTGCAGTGGACATCTTTTTTTTTTTTTGCCTTTTGTAGAGCAATTGGGGTTAAGTAACTTGCCCAAGGCTACACAGCTAGTTTGTGTGTGTGGGGGGGGTGTGGGTGTGGGTGTTAAGTGTCAGGTACTCCTGACTCCGGGGCCGGCGCTTTACTCATTGCGCCACCTAGCTGCCCCTCTGCAGTGGACATCTTGACTAATCAATAACCAAAAAAAAGGAAACAAACCCTACAGCATATCTAAGAGGTATTCATCCAGCCTTTTCTTGACGACCTCCAGTGAAGAATACCTACTGCTTCCTAAGCAAGCCCATTCCACTTTTGAAGAGATCTTACTGTTAGGAAGTTTTTCCTGATACCAAGACTAAATTTGACTCTTTACAACTACTAATAATTGCTCCTCAAGGTTCTTCCTTTTGGGACCAAACATAACAAAGCTGTTCTTTTGTTCATGATAGCCTTTCAAACACTAAAAGTCAGCAATTATGTTCCCCCTGAACTTTCTCTTTACAATGCTAAACATGCTCATTTCTTTCAAATGATCCTCACATGGCCTAGCCTCAAGGCCTTTCTCCAGTACTGGTGGCTTTCCTCTTAATGTTCTTTCATTGATCATTTCTTTGCTCTTATTTGTTTGTTTTTCCTTAAATGTGGTATGTGAAACTGTAAAATGAAGATAATACTGCCTGCAATATCTACTTCACAGAATGCTGTGATGCTCAAATGAGATAATGTATATATAAGGGCTTGGAAATTTAAAGGAAACTCCGAAATTTTAAGTTATAGAACAGTGCTAATCTGAATTGGTAAAAGGTGTTTTCTCACTGGAAGTTCCATATAACAATGAAATCACAAGTTTTTTATATATAGTGTATGTATTTATATTCAAGTGTGTATAATATGCATATGTGTGTATACATACACATATTTCTCCTATCTCATAATTGTCAACTTTTTTTTGTTTAGAATTATCATGTAAAGTCAACAAGCATTTATTAATCCACTATCCATATGTTGTTATTTAGTAGTTTTTCAGCTGTGCCCTACTCTTTGTGGCCCCATTTGGAGTTTTCTTGGAGAAGATACTGGAGTGGTTTGCCATTACCTTCTTCAACTTGTTTGATGGACGGGTAAACTGAGACAAGCAAGGATCAAGTGACTTGCCCAGGATCACACAGCTAATAAGTGTCTGAAGAAAGATTTGAACCCATTAAGATGAGTCTTTCTGACTCCAGGCCCGATACTCTATCCACTGCACTACCAAGATGCCCTATATCCAATTCTTATACATACAGACATACATATGCGCACATCTGTGTATGTGTGTGTGTGTGTGTGTGTGTGTGTGTGTGTGTGTTGGATACCTAGTTGGATATACTAGTATACCATGGGAATACCTCAAGTCACATTGTGTTTTTTCAAACAATACTCTAATGTAAACTAGGTGGTGCAATTAATAAAATATTGGATTTGGAGTCAGAAGACAAGAGTTAAAGTCTTGCCTTAGACACTCTTTGTGACTCTGGGCAAACCACTTAATCTCTCTGTTTCAGTTTCTTCATCTATAAAACAGAACTTTTTGGAGGATCAAATAAGACAACAAGTGTTCAGTGCTTTGCAAACCTTAAAGCAATATATAAATATGATGATGACGGTTAAGTTCATTAGCCTTGTGGGCTTCATCTTCATCTCCTTACAAATTCTCCTACTACTTACTTAGCTGGACTTCAGTATCCTCTTACATGTTCTTTCTGCATTCAAACCTTATTTGGAGTTTTTTGCCTCTAAGGCTTCTGTCATCGCTCTAGTCATTCGAGATGTCCCCAATGAGGCTATGATCAATAGCATCTTCCAAGTACCAGTTTTGTGATTTTGGATTTCAGTAATGATGAGATCAAGGAACCAATTTGAACCTACTTACAGGATGTAGTCAAGGGTGAATAATGGGATATGGTGCTCAACACTCACCTCTTCTTAGCTGGTTGTGGAGGAGCAATCCAATGGGACTAAAGGGTCTTGGATTAGACTGGTCTTTCTTGGGAGCAATGGATTTTAAACCTCAGTCAAGTCCCTTGTTCTTTGTAGCCTCAGGCTGTCACAGTTTCTGCTACTCTTCATCTTTATAATATAGAACAAAAAGAATAGGATCCTGAAAAAGACTTTGAAATAAAGAATCAGATACACTCTTTAAGCAACAGTATTGGTGGTGACCTGTCCTTGATTGTTTGCCTGTATTTAATGGGTCTTCCATTGTTTCTCATAAAGGGCAGCTGGACCCTGAAGTTTTCTTCACTACTTTGATGTGGGCACATTGAAGGAAGCAAAAGTGGGTTTGTTCTTCATTGCCGAAGTCCATAAAAACTATTCCATTGAAAAGACAGAATTGAGAAAATACTCAATATTTTTAAAGCTCTTGCTTCTGTAACATCCTGAAGCTAACATTTCTTAATTCATACTCAAATTCGGTATTTCCAAGCTCTGCCTGTTTGTCAATAATTCATATACATTTCTATCAGAAATCTGAAATTTATTCCAAAATCAAATAAGAGTTTGTGGGCACAAGAAAGAAAGAGAAGTAGAACTCACAGCTAGCTAACACAAAAGATCAAGCAGTGCCTGTATCGAAAGAATGTGGGCATGAAAGCAAGGAGTCCCTCCTGCTCAATTGGAAAACTGTTTCTTTTGCAAAAAAAAAGCAATGGGGGGAGGGGGAAGGGATCATCTATAAATGCAGTGAAAAGAGCCCTAGAACATGAGTTAGGAGATCTGAGTTCCTAGCTTTGCTACCGATTCTTTAGAGAAATTACTTTTCCAAAGTGCCAGTTTTCTTAATTTGTAAAATGATCAGGTTAGATTAGGTGATGTTTGTGGTCTGAGATTATGGAATTCTATGAAATTTTGGCTATGAATGTAAAATCTCAATTTATGTCTCTGTTTAAGATAATGGACCTCTGAAAGTAAGATGTTTGATATAATATACCTTTACAAGTACAATTTAGAAATGGTTATTCATTAAAATGTCAATAACAGTATTAAAGTAAAAAGGAAAGGAAAATTATAAAGTAATAGGAATGATTTTCTCACATGGCTCCTGAAATCATTCTTATTATTTTCAGTTCATATCTCAAATTCAATTAACCAAACCTGAACCAAAATTCCATTCCAATCACCACTTTTTCTCCCTTTCTATGCCTTTCTTGGTTCAAGAAGAAAGTCATGTTCCAGTTCAAAACTTTTAGAGAATGTACAAATTAAGATCTTGTTTGAAGAGGTTTTTGAGAATATTTTGGTTTTTGATGTTAGCAATCTAGTAAACATGAAAATAATGGAGTTTAGTTCTACATCTAGCAAACTTCCATTTTGGTGTTTAGGTCCCTGCTGAAAGCACAGATAGATATACCATTACTTTTATTCCTTCAGACTTGCCTCTGTCCTATACCTTTTTCCCCAGCACCTTGTTTTACTGGAAGGAATATGGAGGAGTTTCCAGTGGAAGGGAAGGAATAAAGCACCCTTTAGGATTCTGAGCAAAGAGGAGGAATAGAAAAAAATGGAAAGAATCAGAGAATTAGAAGGGTCTTCACAGGTCATCTAGTACCAACTATGCCTGAAAATAGGTCCCCTCTAAAATAATCCCAGCAAGTGGTTATCCAGGCTCCATTTGAAGAGTTCCAGTAAAAACCCACTATTTGTAGAGGCAACCTATTATTTCTTGGTATCAATCTCATCGTTAAGATTTTGCTCAGATCAAACCTGAAAATGCCTCTCTGCAACATCCATCTATTACTCCTAGTTCTGCCTTCTGTGGCCAAATAGAGAAAACCTAATTCTTCTTTCACATGACAGTCCTTCAAATACTTGAAAGGTAGAAAAAACAGATGTGGAGTCAGGAAGGCCTCAGTTCAAACCTTGCCTCAGAAACTGTCTTTGTGATCCTAGGCAAATCATTTAAATTCTCTATGTCTCAGTAACCTCATCTGTAAATATTGTTTTAGGGAGGGGAGAACTTGTTGGTATCTTAAGTTCCTTATAGATTTCTACCTATGATCCTAAAGCTTACCATGTCTCTCCTTAAGCCTTCTCATCTCTAGATTGTACTTAACCAGTTTGTTCCACTTCTCTCCTGGTCTCTAGTCATATCAACATCCTGCTTGCCTTTCCCTGTATATTCTGTAGCTTGTCAGTGACCTTTCTAAAACTACTCTGGACATGTTGTGACCAGGGTAGAGTACAGAGAGACTACTACCTTCTATATTCTAGACATTATGTCTCTATTAATGCAGTCTCTTCCCTGAAGATTATTAATGCACTTTCTGGATACAGCTTCCTATCTGCAGACTACTAATGCATTCTATTAATATAGTCTGCTCTCTGCTGATTCCATTTCATCTTTCTACCTAACTTTGTGGTCTCCAAGCTTGGGCACCAGAGCTAAGTGGCTGCTACAATTTCTGATGCAATAACTTAACAAAAATTTGATTGATTCTACACACCCAATGAATAACAATGACATGTATTCTTTTTTTTTAAAGCAACTGGGGATGAGTAACGTGCTCAAGGTTACATGGCCAGTTTATTTTGTGTGAGTGTTAAGTATCTGAGGCTGGAACCGATTCCAGGTCCTCCCAACTCTGGGGCCGGTGCTCTTACTCACTGCGCCACCTAGCCGCCCCAATGACACGTATTCTTGCTAATGATTTTTACCTCTCATTTGTGAGTTAAACAAGAACCCTCCCTAGACACCAATTTGATAATTTGTCTGGTGTTTATATTCTTCATATGAAATTCCTTCAAGTTGAACATAAAAGTGGAGGTGGAGGGTAGGAGTTAGCATTTATTCATTTATTTTTACAGACTATACATAATGAAAAAATGACCTATGATAAATTTTCTCTATTTTGAAAGAAAATGACATATAGTAAAATCTTCTGAAGCATGAAACATTGGGCCATTGAATTTGTAATATAGCACTTTTATATAAGAAGTATGTAGTTGGACTATTAATTCATACCCAGTCATTTATATAATTATAGTATCAGAGCATGTAAGAGAGTTATTAGATGAAACAGATATGTGAACAGAAAATGTGCCTACAAAGAAGGTATATTAGGGGTGGCTAGGTGGCGCAGTGAACAGAGCTCTAGAGTCAGGAAGACCTGAGTTCAAATCTGGCCTCAGACACTTAACACTTACTAGCCACGTGACCTTGGGCGAGTCACTTAACCCCAATTGCCCTCCAAAAAGCAAAAAAAAAAAAAAAGGCATATTTTCTAATCCATCAACAAGCATTTATTTAGTATCTTCCACTTGAGAGGCACGAGAGATACCAATGTGGGAAAAGAGAAAGCCCCTGTCCTTATGGGGCTTACAATCTAAAAGCTGGCATAAGAAGAATCCAAATCTAGCCCCAGACTTTTACTAGCCGTGTGATCCTGGGCAAGTAAGTCACTTAACAGTTATCTGCCTCAGTTTCCCTATTTGTAAAATAGGAATAATAACATCTAGCTCCCAGGGTTATTGTGAGGATAAAATGAGACAACATTTGCAAAGAACTTTGTAAACCTATTACTAGAAGATGTGCAGTATGGTATAATGGGAAAAATATGGCATTTAGAGTGAGAAGACCTAGCTTCAAATCCCACTTCAGTTATACCTTGAGCAATTTGTATGAACTTGAGCAATTTACTTACCCATTCATTGGCAACAAAAGTCAGGATAAATAGTCAAGCTTAGCTAGAATATATAGTATATGAAGAGTTGTTCTTAAAGAAGTTAGAATTGTTACCAAAGTATTATTTCATAGAAGTAGAAAAATTAATAACCAAATTCATCTGGAAGAACAAAAGGTCAAGAATCTTAATGGAAATAATTTTTAGGAGCTGTCCTAGGTAATGATTTAAAATAGTGAGGTATTCTCTTGATCCAGAGAACCCCACAAAATCATGCAAGTCAAGGGGTTCAAATCTCCAGGTCCACTTCAAGAACACTTGAAAAACAGCCCAAGCTCTCAAGGACATGCATATCCAAAAAGCTACCAAGTATTTGAAAGATGTCACATTGAAGAAACAATGTGTTCCCTTCCATCAATATAATGGTGGAGTTGGCAGGTGTGCCCAGGCTAAGCAATGGGGTTAGACACAGGGTTGTGGCCCAAAAAGAGTGCTGAATTCTTGCTGCATATGCTTTAAAATGCAGAGAGTAACACAGAACTGAAGGGTTTGGATGTGGATTCTCTTGTCATTGAGCATATCCAAGTTAACAAAGGCTCCCAAAATGCCACGGCGTACTTACAGGGCTCATGGTCAAATCAACTCATACATGAGTTCTCCTTGCCATATTGAGACGATACTGAAAAGGGACAAACTGTTCCTAAACCAGAAAAGGAGTTTGCTCAAAAGAAAAAGATATCTCAGGAGAAACTGAAGAAACAAAAGCTTATGGCACAGGAGTAAATATGATGTTAGAGTACAAATAAAAGTGAAATGAAAAAATTTAAAAAGAAATAATTTTTTAAAGGAAGAAGGAAGAGTACCAGATCTCAAATACAGGCATAAAGCAATAATCATCAAACAAAGTGGTACTATAAGAAATAGAGTAGAGAAGATATAGAAATAAGAAATAGAGGTACTATAAGAAATCAGTAGAACAGATTAGCTATGTAACGTACAGAAGCAAGTGAACATAGTAGGCTTGTGTTTGATAAACCCAAATACCCCAGCTCCTAGAATAAGGACATACCATTTGACAAAAATTGCTGGAAAAACTAGAAGACAGGCATGTCAGAAATTAGATTGAGACCAGCACCTTGCACAATATATCAAGATAAGCTCCAGTTAGCTACATGATCTCGATATAAAGGTCACAAAATAAACAAACTGGATGAGAAGAGGGAAAAGTACCTTTCAAATTCACAGATATAAGAGTTCATGAACAAATGGGATGCATAGGACCAGAAAGAATAAAATGAACAATTGCATAAAATTTAAAAAATTTACATAAACAAATCCAGTGTGTCTAACATAGAAGGGAACCAGCTAATTGGGGGGGGGCAGAATTTTTGTAGCAAATTTCTCTGATAAAGATCTCATTTCCTAGCTAAATAAGGAGCTGACTTGAGTTTTAAGAGTTATTTGACAATTGATAAATAGTTAAAAGATATGAAAAAGTGGTTCTCAAGGTAAGAAATCCATCTATGTCCATATGAAAAAATGTTCCAAATCACTAATAGAGAAAAGTAAATTAAGGCCAATCTGACATGCCTCATCATACCTATCATATTGGAAGAGTTGGGGGAAAAAAGAAAATGACTAACATTGGAGGGGCTATAACAAGTAATTTGGAGTCAAATGACTACGTCTTACATCCTCAACCAAAGAGTTTCTATCCTTCATGCAATGGGAATATGGTGAAGGGTGCTGAATAAGGGATCAACATGATAGGCTCCCTGAATTATTAATATTATTTTGGCAGCTTTGTAAACAATGAGATTTGGAGTGGCGAGATCAGAGTCATGGAGACCGACAATTAATAATTAAGAAATTATTAAAACAATCTTGGAGAGAGGTTATGAGGGCTTGGACTACAGTGGTGACAGGAGCGGGGGAAAAAAGTAACCATATGGAAAAAAAATTCCAGAAACAGAAATACCAGATGTTATTAGATAAGGGAGAAAGAAGAATTGAAGATGATCCAAGATCAGCAGCTTGGATTATTATAAGGATGACCATTATGTTATGAACAGAGACCAAGGAAGTTAATTTTCAGACTCCTGGGAAAGTTTATACTAGCAGAAGGCACTGAACCAGTATGCTGGAGAGAGAAGACATTAGTTTAGGAAATTCACCTTTCCCCAACCTAGTAGTGGTGGCACAGATTCCCTTTGAAGATAAGAGGTCAAGTATGTTCTTGATTGCTGGGCAAGCTTGCAGGAAGTCAGAAATTGACTGAGACTATAACACAAGAGAAAAACAAAACAAAACCTAGAGCTGGCTCTCTTATTTGTTACTACGTTAGGGCAGAATGGTGGCAAGTCAAAGACAAGGTGTAATGCAAATGTAAATTTTAAAGATCTTCCCGGCCCCTAGGCTAAAGTGCACCTGAAGCCTGGGGTGGGAGGCTTGTTTTTCAGTAGATAATTTTTTATTGGCCAGTAAGTCAATAAGGTTGTTACATTCTCTGAGCCAGGAGAAGGCTATATAAGCCCTGATGTGAGGCTTTGTTTTGGGGGCTCACTTTGAGAAGTGTTCTGTGATTTGATCTGTATTCTGGGAAGCCGTTGTCCAGGGCCCGCCCCCCCCCCCTTTGAAAAACCCAGATGCCGATTTGGTATGGATGTAATGGTTGGACAGTTTGGAAATCTGTCTACTTGATCTGTTTCTGTCTTGATAATTCTGCCTGTATACTTTGAAGTTCGGGGTGCTGACCTTTTTCCCCTGAACAAGGTAAACGATATGTGTCTGACTGATTAAAGTAAGTTTGTTAACCCATTTTGAGTTGCTTTCCTTTAACAAAGCAGATCCAAGAACCTGTGGTGGCGGCAAGCCTGAGGACGCTTGGGGTGCTTGCTGCTACACAAGGACGCTTTGTACTACCTTTCCCCTGGTACGGGACAGGAATCTCTGGAGAACCTTTGCTTGGGAGCATCATTACAGGGACACAGGTGATTAAGAACTGCAAAAGAGAGTAATGGGTGCCACCTTATGGGAAATGAGAACAGAAATGGGACTAGGGATAGACACCTTGTGGGGTCTGTTAGGGTAAGTAGGAGAAACCACTGATTGCTTCAGAAAAAAAAAATTATTCCACCCATTGGGAACTGCCAGCAGAGTAAAAGGCTATTTTAGGGTGCACAATGGCCAGATGAACCACGAGCACTGAGAAGGTGCCATCGTGGGAAGCAATATCTGGATCTGTGGAAAAATGCTGAGGACCAGTGGCTTTAGAGACAAATCCCACTGGGATCCCCAGTTAGAACATGACTCTAACTTATTTATAAATGGGTACTATTGCCCATGTTATGAACCCTCTTTGGTGTTTGTGGACAGAAAAAAATGCCATTTTCTTTAAATCATCATTAAATGTTTTCATTCTTTCAATTTGTGAACCAACTATATGTTTGCAAGGGGTGCTGGTGACTATATATTGGGTGTTACTGCATTATGAAGTTTTGGGTTGCCTGGGTACAAAAAGCCAGGAAAAATGAGAAATAGCTTGAAAAGCCTCTGAGACAAGGATTTCAAGCATAAAAGTTTATAGAACTTAATAAATTACAAAGGATTTCATATGTGTTATTTTCATTGGCTTTCACAATAACCCTGTGAAGTAATTAGTATGTAAATTATTATCAGAAGGGTTGTGAGGTTCAAATGAAGTAATGCATTTTATGTTGCTGTTCACTCATGTCCAACCCCATTTGGGGTTTTCTTGGAAAAGATACTGGAGTGGTTTGACATTTCCTTCACCTCATTTTACAGATGAAGAAACTGAGGCAAACAGGTTAAGTGACTTGCCCAGGGTCACAGAGATAGTAAGTGTCCGAGGCCAGATTTGACCTCAATAAGATGAGTCTTCCTGACTCCAGGCCCAGCAGTCTATCCACTGCGCCACCTAGCTTCCCAAAAGACAATATAAATGCCAGGTTTTCTTTCTTTTTTCTGCCTTCCCTCCTTCCTTTCTTTCTTTTCTTTTCTTTTTCCTTTCTCTCTCTTCCTTCCTTCCTTCTTTCTTTTCTTTCTTCCTTCCTTCCTTCCTTTTTTTCTTTCTCTTTCTTTCTTCCTTCCTTCCTTCCTTCCTTCCTTCCTTCCTTCCTTCCTTCCTTCCTTCCTTCCTTCCTTCCTTCCTTCCTTCCTTCCTTCCTTTCTTTCACTATTTTAACTCTCTCTCATTAATTTTTAGCCTACATTCACCAGGGGATCCAGTGTGGTGGTGACCTCATTCCCTGAGCTACTACTGAACTTCTGCTGAGACTAAGTAATGTTTATAGAGCAATGGGTGGGTTGTGGTTTGTCCTTCATTGTGGGTGACTTTGGCATCTTCAGTGTCTTCGTGGGTCATTGGAACAAATGGTTTTCATCTACCCATTCCACCAGGGGGAGTTATCACGTTACAGGTAGGCATCTCCCTAACTTACCAACAGGTTCAGTACTGTCAGCTACCCTGAACTGGTTTAGTTCATCTGCCAAAAGAGTTTTACCAGAGTGTGGTTGCTGGTGCAGCTTTTTAGAGCCACAGGTGAGAGTAAAAGTGGGGCACCCAGTGAGTGGGGCATATGTATGTATTAGCTGGTTAACAATTGGGCTCTATGGAAAAAATATGCCATACATATTTTCAAGTTTAATCTGCATCATTAACACATTTTTAGGTCAGAACAACAAACAAAATAAGACATTGAGCCCAGCAATTTCCTATTTAAGAGGTATAAATGATCACACTGAAAACTTAACATCTGATGATTAGCCCACATCTGATTATTTTCCTTTTACAAATGAAAAAAACCTGAGACTGGGGAAATTTACGTGATTTGCCAAAATTTTGTGGGGGTGAATGGGAGGGTTGGAATCTAGAGGCAGAGCTAGCAATAATAATAGCTACTATTAGATAGTACTTTAAGGTTTTCAGAGCACTTACAACTATTATCTTGTTTTATCTTTGTAACAATACTAAGAGATAGGTGCTATTATTATTATCCCTACTTTACCTATGAGGAAACTGAGGCATAGAGGTTAAGTAAATTGCTCAGAATCACACAGATAGTTTAGTGTCTAAGGCAGGATTTGAATCCAGGTCTTCAGGTCTAACACTCTATCCATTGTTTCATCTGCTCTTCTGACTACAAGCTTAGTGGTCTTCCCATTATACCAGGTCCCTCTTTTTTTCCTCATCATTTAAATTGCAACCTCCAGCTCCATCAAGTAGAAAGAGAAAAATACATGAGGGATTGTGTGTGGGACAGAAGGGAATGTGTGTGTTGTTATGTGTGTGTGTATGTGTGTGTGTGTGTGTGTGTGTGTTGGAAGTAGGGGCTGGGGGTGGAAAGGAAATGCTAATAACAGCAAAAAAGGTGGAAAAATGGTAACATCATTTTTATGTCTCAGCATTTGCAGGTTGAAATAAGATTAGTATGGCTGCCAAGATTCTACCCCGATATGTGCCCTTCATCCTTTTTCCTGTGTTATAACGAATTATTCTGCAACATTACCTGCTAAAGTCACCTACCTAGCAAATCCTGAAATGAAGAGAAGGAAATATGTTCTCCATCATCTGGGGGCATATTAGGTATGAAAAATTAGGATGCCAGCAACATGGATTTGTAGGATGTAGTACCATTTGCTGCTCACATCACATAAAACCCCATAAATTTATGGCTGTGTTTTACCCACATTCCTATATTGCTTCCCAGATCTGTTTGGATAGGGAAAAAATGATTTTGTAGTTTTTATGAAGCAGTTACATGCTCATAATAATTAGTCTTAAGGAAATGAAAGTGTTGTATTTGGTTAAAAAGTAGAAGGGCTCTACTCAGCAGGGCATGTTGGACCTAGATTTGAATCCTGGTTCCCTTAACCCATTTCCTTATCAGTAAACTAGGAACAGCTATGGATTTCAAGTAAGATGATATACAGGGTGTCCCAAAAGTCTTAGCTCAGCTTTATTTATACTTTGCTTTTGGTATATTCTGTATATCAAAGTACTTTATCAACTGTAAAGTCTTAGATAAATGGGAGCTATCATCAAATACTTATAATAGCAACACAATGTTCTAACCCAACATTGGTCCAGATGCAAAAAAAAAAAAAGTCCCCAATAGTATTTTAACAGGGAAAAGAGCCTGGATTTGAGAGTCAGGTGAGTTTAAATGTCATCTCTGAGCCTCTGAGAAGTAATTTCATCTCTATGACCCTCAAATTTTATCATTTGTAAAGCAGAAGTACCTACCTCACAGGAATTTTGTGAGGAAAGTTCTTTTTGAACCTATAGAAATGAGAACTATTTTTATTATAATAATATGAGAAGAAATAAGCAAAGCTGACTTTTGAAGATGTTACATTGAAAGTTAGTGTAACTGAGTGGAGAGAACACTATACTGGAAGTTGGGCAAACCTAGGTTTAAGTCCTACCTCAGAAACTTACTAGCTGTATGACAATGGGCAAGTCCATTAAACCCTCAACCTCAATTTCCTCATCTGAAAAATGGACATAATATTTTTACTATCTACCTTATATAATTGCGATAAGAATTTTGTAAACTTTAAAAAACTATGAAAATGGAATTTAGTATTATTATGCTATTACATATTATTATAATGTGTTAACATGTGACACAATGACAATGTGACAGCTGAGCCTGGAGTCAAAGACATCTTCAGGAGTTTGAATCCGGTCTCACTAGTTTTGTGATGACACTGGGAAAATCACTTTAGCCAGTATGCCTCAGTTTCCTCGTCTGTAAAATGAACTGGAGAAGGAAATGGCAAACCACCTGTATCTTTGCCAAGAAAACCCCAAATGGGGTCACAAGGAGTTGGACATAATCGAAACGAGTGAATAACAGGAATACCCAAATGTGATGAATAAAATCTATTAAAATTCACACATAAACCTGAGTTGTATTCTATGTACTATCAAAGCCCTTAATATTTATGGGGAAGAATAGGAACACACAAGAACCTAGCAGGGAAGCACCTAAAAAAGGAAAACTCCAATGTGCTTGGGCTAATGCAACTCTAGACTGAAATCTTTAATGTTACTGGTCTATTCAGGAAAACCTGCAACACACTTAGTTACCTCTCTGTCAACTGGCTACTGGTCCTTGCTGCTCTCTAGCTGAGCAAATCTCTTCCCCGTAGAAATTATAAGCACTTTCAGCTTCTATTCAAAGAGCATTGAAAGAATGTTGCTTTGCCCCCAAAGTGTCTAATCTCTGGCCCAATAATAACACTATTCAATCTATACTCCGAAGAGATCAAAGAGAGAGGAAATGGGCCCAATATTTCTAGCAGTTCTTTTTGTAGTGGCAAAAAAACTCAGAAACTAGAGGGCTATCCATCAATTGGAGGAATGACAGAACAAATAATGGCATGAGAATATAATAGAATACTATTGCATCATTAAAAAGGGGGATGGGTTCAAAGAAACTTGGGAAGACATACTGATACAAAGTAAAATGAGTACAAAAATGTCTCCAATAATAGTAACATTGTAAAGACATAATTTTGAGAGACTTAAGAGCTCTCATGGCTACATGATCAACTATGATTGATGAAGACTGATGAACTATTCTACCCACCTCCTGGCAAATACTTAATGCATTTAAGATACAGAATGAGACTTACATGTTCTGGACATGGACAAGGTAGAAATTTGTTTTGCTTGACTATCTGTGTTTATTGAAAGAGTTCTATTTGTCTTTTGTTTTAGTTTAGTCATTTTCAGTCATGTCTGACTCTTTATGACCCAATTTGGGATTCTCTTGGCAAAGATACTGGAGTGGTTTGCCATTTCCTTCTTCAGCTCATTTTTCAGGTAAGGAAACTGAAGTAAACTGGATTAAGTGGCTTGCCCAGGGTTACAGCTTAGCATGTGTCTGAAACCAAATCTGAACTCAAGAAGATGAGTCTTTCTGACTCCAGGCCTGGCACTCTATCCACTGTGCCACTTAGCTACCCCCACATTTTTAAAATTAGGGATTATAATAATAATAGAATAATGATGATACATAACATTTATATAGCATTTACCATATGCCAGGCACTGTGTTCAGTGCTTTATAATTATTATCTCATTTGATCCTCACAACAATCCTGAGGGGGAGATACTATTTATCCCCATTTTACAGATGAGGAAACTGAGGCAGAGATTAAGTAACTTGCCTAAGGTCACATAGCTATGTGTAGTTGAAACCAAATCTGAACTCAAGTCTTCCAACTGCAGGCCCAGGGGCTCCCTCCACTGCATCACGTAGCTGGGATGGAGTAGGTAAGCAAAAATTAATGTTTGTTAATAGGGGGAAAAATTGAGAAACATTCTATTTGGATAATAGTTCCTTTTAAATGTATCCCCTTTTTGTCAATCGATGCTTTCTATCAGTTACTCCTGCTACTGGTCTCTTAAAACACAAATCTCTATAGAGATTTTTTTCTAGATCGCCTGCTATTTCTTCCCCATTTTGTTAGTTTCATCTCTTTACCAGCCTCCGCCTCTGTCTCCTAAATTTTCAGGAGCTTAAATCAGAGCCTCCTGGCACTCAATGGTTTTGCTCTTCACTTAAAAGGTAACAACTAAAAAAAATTTCCCTGAAAAATCAGAAATTCTTTATAAATCAAACCTCAGTATCATAACAGTTATATGGTTCTTCATTTTTTAAAGTTTTTACTCTGTTCTTAAAGTAGCTTTATACATATGAGCTTAGGGACCAAAATTCTAAGTTCTCAGCACTTTTTGGGTTCTTATTTTTCTTTCAAGTTTTTTAATAAAAGTGCTTTCTCTGCCCTTCTAAGCCATCATTTTTTCATTTACAAACAAGGTATCATTTCTTTCCAAAACTATTCAAATCCCTTCTGAAAACTTTTTTTCTTTAAATATGCATTTTAACAATTTTTATCATTTCAAGGTTATTTTTCCCCTACTCCTTGCATGCATTGAAATGTTCATCTATGACATCTATGCGTCCTTTATTTGTTGACAGCCCTACACAAAAATACTTTTTATATCCCTTTCGGCACTAAACTGTTCCACATGAAAAGGGCTACTTCTTTACACTTAAATCAAAATTAAATCCACATCCCCCAGACTCCATCCACTGTTCCCAACTCTAATATCTCTGACCAAGCAAAACACACATCTGATGCTTATAATCAACTGTATCAGTAATAGAACCAATAATTAAGTTATAACCTCTTGGGCCAAGCCTACTTTACACTTGAAATACTTTGCTTATTAGCTTCTTTTAATAATCAATACTCAGCTTCTTAACTAAACTACTGATTACTCATCTCAAACTAGGTTTTAAGGTAGAGTAACAGCAAGATTCAATTCAACAAGTAAGGATTAATAATCCATCCAAGGCGAGTACAATGATGCTAGCAGCTGGGAGCAGGACAAAATTTGAATAAGTCTAGGGCCTTGACTTTATAGATGTGTTAAAATTATACCTTGCTCTGGTCCTCACCCCCACCCCAGACAAATAGTAAGTTTATCAATATAATGGGGCAATAGCAGGAAATAAAACTATTATGGGGAACCTGGAAGTCTCCTACAAACTGTCCAAAAGATCAAAGGAGCATAATGTATGGATTTTATCATATGTTAACCAAAAGACACATCCTGGTAATGTGTGTGGAATCAAGGGAAGAAATCTAGACTTCACTGTCAAGGTTTTTGATCCTATGATACGTAAATCTTAGACAAATTCCAGACATCCACAGAACACCAAAAGGTACTGATAATTTTGAGGTGATATGGATTCACTGACTTTGAAGTTTTACCAATAACTTTGAGCTTATTTGGATGTGTTAATAAACTAACCCCAAGGTGGCACAGATAAGAGTTAGTCTGCTCCCCCCAAAATCCCATAAAATGAGACTTCAAATTCCTGCCCCTCCCCCAACACTTTCATTCCCATCAAATCCATGTTACCTATGCTCCCAATTCTAATCCATGGTTATGTGAATCATATTCTCTGCCTTTTTCCTGCCCCATCCTCTTCCCCATGCTGCCTTTCTCTCTTTACCTTCCCATCCCCTCTCATGCTGTATCCCTGTGCCCTTTTTGCCGTTTGTCTCTGTACCCTCTGTACCTAATTAAAGTGTTCTTGAAGCCCCATTATCCACTGTCATCATGGGCTTTAGACCCTAGCTTTAAAAGGTCAAGGTCTTTCACTGTATCTGGGACTCTCTCCAGTTGTCCTGACCTATGTCTTGCCACTAGACTCCAATAATTCTGGAGGAGAGAGTGAGACTGGTGACTTTGCACAGCCCTACCTCATTTAAATCCAATTCACTTTCAAGTCAAAACATCACCCTCCTCATGTCATTGGTCGTCTTCAAGAATGAAGGACAAACAACAAATGATCCCAGAGTATCCAAAGCATGGCTGCCCCCATTTCATAATTTCATAAATTTATTTTCATTTCATTATATCTTATCATTAGATCCTAGGGTTTAGTAGGTGGGTATGTTACATAGGAGACACCCTGGTGCAGTGACTAGAGGGCCAGACTCAGTTCCAATCCTCCCTTTGCTTTGAGGCCCTGAGGAAGTTGCAGATCACTTGTTGATTTGCTTTGTTCTGTGAGTGTTCCCTTTACTAAGGAAATCATGAGGAGTGCATAAGAGAAGTACAAACAAAGGGCTTTGTGAGAATAGAGAAGATGGTCCTAACCAACGGGAAAAACCAAGAAAGGCTTCATGGAGGAGGTAAAATTTGCGTTAGGCTTTAAAGGGTCAGTAGGACTTAAACCCTTAAAGGAGAAAAGGGAACACAAAAGGTGGCTTTAGAGGATGAGGAATAAGCAGTCCAATTTGACTACAGGGCAGAACACCTGAAAGATCACCATGACATTAGATCATGGAGTATCAAATGCCAGGCTAAGGCTTTTGAACTCTATCCTGTACGCTAAAGTATGTTGGCTTTCAAGTCAGAGGGCGTGGGGTCAAATCCTGGCTTTACTAAACACTAGCTGTGTTATCTTGGGCAATTCTCAACCTCCCTTGAACTCAATTTTCTCATGTATAAAATGAAAGAATTAAACTAGCTGACCTATACACTTCTATCTGGTTTTTAATTTATGGTCTGTGAGCAACTGATGGGCAACATGACAAGATCTGTGCATGGAGAAGATTAGTTTTACAGTGATAGGAAGATTTGACTGGAAGGAGGAGATAATTGAGGGTAGAAGAACAATAATCTTGGTTATCTCAACAGCCCGGATGGATGATAATGAGTATCTCTAGTATTTGAATTTTGGTTGGTGTGTCAAAATAGAGGAGTGAGCAGATTTGAGAAGTATTAAGTTTAAATCAACAGAATCTGGTAACTCCTTAATTCATAGATTATTACACTGGCGAGAGCAAAAAAGAAAACTTTTAGAAATCATGTCCTCATTTAGATGTCCTCATTTCACAGATGAGGAAAACTGGAGCCCCCAAAGGGAGAATAACGTGACAAAAGTATCTATGTGTAATGCTGGAAGTATATATGGCTAGGCCGATACAAGGAGACACTGACATTATTTCAAACACAAGTTCCTTCTAGTTCCTTCTCAGGGTCATAGACAAACAGATTGGCTTAAATACCTTTTGGTCTAGTTACTCAGGGTCCTAGATGTTTATAATTAACTTTATCCTTATAGATAATCCCATCTTCAACCATTTCTTGTTCTCACTAATGGTTTTAGAGTCAGATAAGCAGAGATCAGAAGAAAATTATTGGGGCCTTCTTAAAAATGCTACTTTGGGACTAGTACACAGACTAATTAACACTATAGGAGGAAGCCACTAAATTAGGCTGTTAGAATTGCATTTTTTTCAAAAAATCAAACATGCCACAGAGAGCGCTAATTGGGATGTCTAATGGGGCTACCTGCTGAATCATTAATAGTCTGAACAAATCAAGAATTGTATTTAGACAGGTATGTAGGGCAAATCATGGAGAAATCAATCTCAGAAAGTCCACAACTGAGCAATCACATTCAATAGTATTTTTCATAAAGGATAATATAGTCCCAAGAGAAGAAAGGGTAGCTTGATTAGAAAAAAGACTAAGAAACCCTTCTTGATAAAAAAAAAATCCAGGTACAAGCATGCATGCTGACTTTAAAAATAGTTATAAAAGCTCAGGCTGCTTAAACCATCCTGTCAAAACCATAAAAATTGACCGAACTGCAGGAAGAAAACAACTTTTCTGAAATAGAATGCTATCTATTACATGCCTGAGCAATTTCTGGAACAACAAAACACTCACACTACTTGAGGATACAAGCTCATAGAAGACAAATATATAGAGGATGTCTTCTCCCTACTTCAATATAAGATATGCCAATGGACCAGGATCTCATCCTTCCCAGCATGCACCTCTGCTTATTTTAAGCCAAGAAATCTCTCTTTCTCTCCCTTCTGGACTGGTTGCTGCTGAAGTTCAAAGGGCCATTCAGCGATATGAGAAGCCAGGTAGCTCCTTGGCTCCCCAAATGTCCTCATATCCTTCCCATTTTATCTATATAATGTTCCTTGTATCCCTCTCTCCCTCACCATTACTATAGCTCCAGCTTGTTATAACATGAACACATTTGAACTGACTAATAGCTTCTGAATCAGCCTCTCTACCTTTGATCCTTCCTCCATATAGCTAAAAGAATTATCTTCCTCAAGTAATATTTAGAACAAGCTCCTTTGGTAGGCTTTCCATTTTCTTTAGGATCATAGATTTTTTGAGTTGAAATTCCTTAAAGGTCATCTTGTCCAACCCCCTTATTTTACAGATAAATTAATCAAGGGTATAGAGAGTTGGACCTGGAGTCAGGAAGACCTCAGTTCAAATCCGGCCTCTGGCACTAGGGCAGATCATTTAGCCTCAGTCCTAGTTTCCTTATCTGTAAAATGGAAGTAATAATAGCACCTACCTCCCAGGGTCATTGTGAAGTAGAAATGAGGTAATAATTGTAGAGCACTTCACAAACCTGAAAACACCATATAAATGCTATATATTGTTATGTATTATGTATTATATATTATATTTATATTGTATATAATCATTATTTTTATTTTTGGAAATTGAGGCCCATAAGGAGGGCTTTGTCCAGGAGTGGGGAATCTGAGGCTTCGGGGTCACATGTGGCCTTCTAGGTACTTGGGTGCAGCCTTCTGACTGAGTCCAAGTTTTACAGAACAAATTCTTTTATTAAGGAGGTTTGTTTTGTGAAGTTTGCATTTGGTCAAAGGGTCTCACTTGAGGACCTAGAGGGTCACATGTGACTTGAGCCCACAGATTCCCCACCCCTGGCCCTTGTGCAAGGTCACACAAATTCTAGGTGGCAGAGCTGGGATTTGAACCCAAGAATTCTATTGCCATGTACAGCTATCTTTCTACAGTATTGTATTGGACACAGTTGGATTGTATGCAAAGTTAGTTTAAGGTCTTCTTCAATAAATTCCCACTGATACAAAGAAGGAAGCATTCATTGAGTACTGATTGTGAGCCAGGCACTGTGCTAAGAGCTTTTTGTATATTATCTCAAGAGATGAGCACTGTGGTACATTGGACACTTATTGGCAGTCAGTGCCCCTGGGCTTAATTCTTGTCTCGACCTATTTAAAACCTGTGTGAAGTTGTGCAAGGCTCTATCTCTGGCCTCCGTTCCTCAGTTATAAAATGAAAGAGTTGGAGTAAATGGTCTCTGACTCTGCATCCATCTATTATTCTATGAGCCAGGCTCAGATGGATTTCAGTTCAAACTGCACTATTCCTACTCTAAGCAGGCAAATCAACTTCTCCTGTCCACTTCACAGGCCTACATGTTCCTTTCCTTCCCTCCCTTTCCTCACCCCAGTAAATAATTATTAGATTCGTATTGTATTTGAAATGATATGGAAGAAATTCCTCTGAGTTCATGTGGTAGGTAACTGCTATCTATATCTATACCTATATACATATACTTAAATATTTATGTGTATGTATGTGTGTGTGTATGTGTGTATCACAACACAGAAATTATCAAGGTAAAAACCTAGGTTTTATTACTATGTTCAAGCATAGGTTCAGGCCTCAGAGAAAACTTGAATGAGGTCCTTATAGACCAAATTATTTCAGAGTGACAGAGAAATAATTCTTGTACATAGCGTAATCTTGTGCATTCCTCTTAGGCCATAAAAGTTGAAGAGATTGATCCATAATCCCATACTGCATTCAATGTCATAAAAACTGAATAAATTTAAAGAGTCATAATCTTATATATCCCCTAAGGAAACAAACTTCATCAAATAAATTCTAGCATAGACAATCCCTCTCCTTTTTCTAGTTCCCCTTTATGGATCATTTTCCCCATTAGAAGACAAGCTTTTTGAGGTCCAGGATTGTCTTGTTTGCTTGAATATGTATAGCCAACACTTACTTAGCACAGTTTCTGGCAGATTATAAGTTCTTAATAAATGCTTTGGCTATCTGTCTAATCTAAACATTTAGAACAGGGGTTCTTAATTGTGAACATTTTAAAAAGATATTTTGATGATTTTATTTCAATATGACTGACTTTTCTGGTAATATATTTTGTTTTCTACAAAGAAGAGGTTCCTAAGTGTCATCAGAATGTCAAATGGAACTATGATACAACAAAAGTTAAGAACCCTTGACCTTGAGATAAGATTACATAGACAGGATTTCTTTTTTTTTAACCTATTTATTATTCTTTTTTTCAGAATTTATTTATTTATTTATTTTTAGTTTTCAACATTCATTTCCATTAGATTTTGAGCTACAAATTTTCTCCCTATCTCTCCCCTTCCCCTATCCCAAGATGGCAAGCATACTGATTACTCCTTCCCCCAGTCTGCCTTCTCATATATTCCCCCATCCCTCCTCTTCCCCCTTCTTCCCCCTTACTTTCTTGTAGGGCAAGATGGATTTCTATACCCCATTGGGCAGGATTTTTTTAGGACAGATCTGCCATACAGCCCACCGACCACTTGCAACCCATGAGGATTTCAGGCCGATGAAAAATGTAGAGGACGTGAAAGAAAGTAGAGATGTAACAAGTGCTTTGTGCCTGGCTCAACGCGGAATTAGGGTTCCGCTAATCACTACTCTGCCCATCACATAACTTCACAGGTGGGTGGCCACTGCACACACGCTCCTGTTTGTCTAGTGACCCACGGCAACTACCATCGTTATACCTTTACTTAGAAAGTGAGTCGCTAAAAATCTTTTGAGCTAAGCTTAGAGGCGGGGTTTTGACTGAAAAGGGCATATTGTAGATTCATATTAAAGATCAAATTATAAAATTTTATAAATTATAAATTATAAAACAGCATAACATTAATTTTCCTAAACTCTTTCATCTCCATAACTCCTTCCCTGAAGTCCTGGTGTCCTAACTGATGGCTGCCTCAATCACCCATTCCATCTGGGGGTGTCTCTGGGAACACTTCATTTCTAGGCTATCTCCTTACCAACTGACACTCCTGTCATACCCTCCACCACACTCCTTTGTCATTCTAGACCCATAATCACCTCTATTTACTTCTGGAAAGGATATGTCAGATTACTTTTCCTATGGATCCACTTACTATCCCTGTAACTTTCCAAGCCAAAATATCCCTCCTTGGCCACCAGTCCCTGATATATGTTGTCCCCTCCTAAAATAATGTAAGCTCCTATAAGACCACGACCTTCCTTATTGGTGTGTTTGTATCTTCACTGTTTATCACAGTCCTTGCTTAGCAATTTAATAAATGTTTTTCATTTATTCAGGTGAAGAAAAAAAGGCACAGAGAAGTGAAATATTTTGTCCAAGAATGACCTATCATAATCCAAGAAGAACCAGAATGAAGCATGCTACCACCCTGATAGAAAGGTGATCAACTTGGCACAGATTGAGACATGTAGCTTTTGGAAATAGCTGATGAATTTCTTTTCCTTGATTACGGACATTCTGAAGTAATTTTGTTTTTCTTTTTTTCCCCATTTTTTTGAGTGGGGAATAGAGAGGGAAAGTACTTGCCAAGGACATGCAATAGGTTAGTAGAAGCTGCAGAATTAAAGAACATGGATATCCTTTAACTCTTTCCACTGTATCACTCTATCTCATGATATCTTCCTCCCTATTAACAATGTGTCCTCATGACATGGGTTCAGGCAACCCACCTCACTAATCTGGGAAAAAGCCACTTTTTGGGGGGAGTGGGGAAGGGGCTTGACTGCTCCCGAGCACAAATAGAGGGTAGAGTAAAGGACCTTAGAAGGAGGGTGCATTGTAGGAAGGCAGTGAAACACCGAAATATTGCTTTATTGGACCATTGCTTTTCTTTCTAATGACTCCCATGCTCAATTTGCCTGAAATAAGGAAGCTGGCATTAGACATGTAACAGATGGACCCACACAGCACTGCCATCCATACAGCTGTACCTACAACACTGGGCACACAGCTGTTGGACATATTCCTTGCCAGCCAGGCAGATAGCTCTTGGGGTATCTCCAGGTGCTGTGGACAAGAGGACAGCTCAATGGGTTTGCTTTGCCTTCCCATTAAGGCAGATGTTTGAGATAAGGTGACATCAAACTGTGATCTCATTGCTCTTTGGAGCCCCTACTTGGATCTTTTGTGGCAGGGTCCATTTGTAGAGAACACTCTTGGCTCTGGCTAGAAGTGAAAACTAATCCAAGAGATACTCCTCTGACTGCCTGGGACACACACATGCATCGGGCAGCATGTGGAAGTAGCTTATCCAAGCATGTGTGGGCCAAGAGAAGCCAGGCAGGGAGAGATGCTGCTCCTCGATTTCCTCTTTTAGTTAAGGCTGGTGCTTGCCAGAGCTTTATTCCAACAGCTGTGTGTGGGATGGAAATGGTCTTTCCATCCCTGCTGATCCCTTTCAAGGAATGAGAAAGGAGAGGATGAAGAATGAGAGTGTAGCAAGAGTATGCCTCCTCCTTGGCCCAAAAAGTATGGGGAGGAGACTTTGTTGGAGAGGATTAACCTGTATCTACTGAAGCTGGCATGGGAGAGAGGGGGAGAGGGAAACAATATTTATCTATGATTTGGCTCCATAGGGACAATGTGTTTGATCCTAGAGTAATGTTTATTAATTGAGATTTAACACTATAGTATCCTAGCTATTAGTATGACATCTCAAATGAAGAGGGCTGATTCTAAAGTAGTCAGAGATGCTCTGGATTTCCACAAAATCTAATCGATTTCTTTCAGAAATTTTCAGGATTCCTTTTGGTTGGGTTTTCTTTCCTGTGAAAATACGAGTCTCCAGCATTCATGTTGGGGAAAAACAACCAGTAACCTAAAGGGAAAGAGAGAGAGAGAGAGAGAGAGAGAGAGAGAGAGAGAGAGAGAGAGA
>NW_027187269.1:3533210-3638327 GCF_028583685.1 Petaurus breviceps papuanus
AGAGAGAGAGAGAGAGAGAGAGAGAGAGAGAGAGAGAGAGAGAGAGAGAGAGAGAGAGAGAGAGAGAGAGAGAGAGAGAGAACAGAGGTCCTTCCTTAATGAATTAAAAAGGATAAATTTTTCTTCCCTTCTGCAAATCATTGATTCTTCCATTTTGAATCTTGACCCATGACTTTGGTTTCAGGGTTGAGTTGTAATTTGGGTATATAACCAAGGGAAAACAGCTTCCCTGTTTTTCTGTCTTTAAGTTAGTTGAAGGAGGCAGTATGGGTCAGTGGAATGAACTGTAGCTCTGGAGTCAGAACAAACACCTGGGTTCAAATCCTACTTCTGATGCTTGGTACCTGTAGGACTTTGGGTAAATCACTGAGTCTCTCAGGACCTCAATTTCCTCATCTGTAAATTGAGGTGGTTGAACTAAATTACCTCTGGGGTACCATCTAGCTCTATGATTCTATGACTATCTATAGTGATTTTATGGAAAGCTCACTTCTTAGTAGGTTTCAGTGTAGTAGGGGAAAGAGCAGAAGTACCAATATACACACCTGACTGCACTAGTAAATGTAATCTTCAAAAGCTGGAACTTAAGCATTGAATTGAAGTGGGTCGGTGATCAATTAAAGGAAGGTAGTTTTGAGAATAGAAGAACTCTTAAAGAATTTGATATTCCCCTAACTGATATTCCTCTAGTCTCTTCTAGGTTGCTGCTACCACTTAGAGAATAAAGAATAATTGTGCATGGGAAGCTGGTATTATGAACTTGATCTTGGGGTTGGGTACAAGCCAACTTCCAATAGCTCTATTGTTTCATATGGTGACTTAGTTTCCTCCTCCTCCTCCTCTTCTTCATCATCCTCCCCCTTTTTCTAACTAGAAGTTACTTCCCATTATAGTATCATAGATTTAGATCTGTAAGGGACTTTAAAGATTACCTCACTTTATAGCTGAGGAAACTGAGGTTCAGAGAGATCAAGTAATTTGAAAAGGTCAAACAAGTAGTAATAGAATGCCTTTTTTTATTTTGGGGTGGGGAGGGCAGAGCAACTGGGGTTAAGTGACTTGCCCAAAATCACACGGCTAGTAAGTGTTAAGTGTCTAAGGTCAGATTTGAACTCAGGTCCTCCTGACTCCAGGGCTGGTGTTCTATTCACTGCACCACCTAGCCACCCCAAGTAGTAGTAGAATGAGAAAAAATATTATAATGTGCTTTGAAAACCTTATATAAATGCTGATTATTATTTTTATGGTGGTTGTCAAAGAAGAAGAATTTCTGAAGAAAGGATATTGGAGAAGCAGGTTCTTACCTAGAAATTGGGACTTGAGATTGTCCCCTCTCCTTGGAATGGCAGCTAAGTAAGGTTTTATTTAAACAATAGTTCAACAAAGCAGAAAGTATAGTAGTTTGATTAGAACAGAGAATAATACTCTTTTTCTTATTAGAGGATTTGGGGTACAAGCATGACTTTTACATGGGTTTTTTAAAGGGCTATAAAATTTCAGGACAGATGGAATATTTTCCACTGCCTGTCAAGATTCTGGAAAAGTAGAAGAAAAAACTGTTTGACTGAAAACATATTCCCTGAGAGCACATCTCTGAAATTGTAACTTAAGCCAACTTGAAAGTGTAGGCCACTTTACAAAAATTCATTTTGTGAATACTCTTCAGAAACAAGTATTTCATATTAAGTACACTTTTACCCAATGTGTCAACTATTTCAAGAATCAAAGGAAGGGATTCCATGGTGACTATCAGTGAGAAGGTGCTAGTCAAGAGAATTTCATAGTAAAGATGAACTTTAAAAAAAGAGAGAGAAAGACAGTGAGCATGTTGAGCTTAGAGAAGTGTATTCCAGGTTGTGAGGACTGGTATCTGCAGTAATACTCCTGCAATTATCTGCAGTAGTAAGGCAGTTGTGGGGAAAGCAGTTTAATTGCCTTACCTATAGTTCTTAAGAATCAACTAAAATAACATATGTAAGATATTTTGTAAACTTTAAAACACTATATAGATTTATGACAGTTATTATTTCTAATTTTAAACCACTGTGTAAATGTCAGGTATTATTTGTGTATATGGCATCCATCCATCCATTCATCCATCCATCCATCACTTGCCCAAGATCTTGTCTTATTTAAATTTTGTATCTTTCTCAGTTTCTAGCACTACACTCTGTTCACAATAGGTGCTGAATAAATATTTATTGAACTTAATTGAATGACAGACTAAAACTATTACAGATCAATAGCATAATGATACATTTGAACTAGACTTTTTAAGAAAGATGGAGGGGTAAGGCTTGAGATGACCCTTAAGCTTGGGAAGGAAGAAAAAACAAGGAAGGAAGGAAGGAAGGAAGGAAGGAAGGAAGGAAGGAAGGAAGGGAAGGGAAAGAAAAGAGGAACAGAGGGAGAAAAGGAGGAAGGGAGTAGGAAAATTAAGTATAAGGGAAGGAAGGAGGGAAAGAAAGAAGGGGAAAGCAAGGAGTGAAGGAAGGAAGGATTCAAGGAAGGAAGGAGGCATTGTACAGTGAGAGATAAAGATGAAGAAACAGCATAAACAAAGTTTCAGAGACAAGAGTAATCCCAGAATGTTTAGGGCATGGTGAGAAGGCAGACCCATTTAAAGCAGAAGGTTTAGTCTAGCGATGCCTAGTATATTCACACTCCAGTGACCTGTTCACAGAAGATGAAAATTAAAAAAAAAACCTTTACAACATGACTTCATATGGCACATATATGCAAGAATATTGCTAAATTAATGTGCTACAAATTGACAAGTGTATCCTAGTAGATTTGTCACAGGAATGAAGATGGCAGGATTTCAGAGATGTAATGAAGATGAAAGTTGTGGGGGTGTCATGTGAAAACCTGATGCTTAGCTGACTAACTTCACAACTACCACTGTTCTAGAGAGTATTTTTTTAAGTCTATGCATATGCTTCAAATGAAATATTAAAAAAAAAAGAAGAGGTTCATGGAAGTGAAAATTGATCACAAAATGCAATTAGTACAAAGAGAAAATTAAGGAACCTTATTCATACATGTTATGATGTATCTCAGTAAGAGTAAATATTTTATTAATTTAAAATCCGAGTCTTGCCCAGTAAATACCCGAGGTGGAATTCAATCCAGAATATTTGCTGGGCAAAATTCAAATTTTGAATTAAGAAAATGTTTACTCTTAGAAGGTCAGTGTTTTTTGTTTTATTTTGTTTTCTTGCTTTTTGGAGGGGGGAAGGCAGGGCATTTGGGGTTAAGTGACTTGCCCAAGGTCACACAACTAGTAAGTGATAACTGTCTGAGTCTGCATTTGAACTCAGGTCCTCCTGACTCCAGAGCCAGTGCTCTATTCACTGTGCCACCTAGCCACACCAGAAGTTTGTTGAGATACAGTGGGTAGGGCCCTGGACTTAAAATCAGGACGATATAGGTTAAAATTCCATCTCACATACTTAACTAGCTACATAATCCTGGACAAATTGCTTAAATTCTCTAAGCTACATTGCCTCATGTGTAAAATGGGAATGGTAATAACTGTAGCACAAACCTCACAAGCTTGTTGTGGTGATCAAATGAGATAACTCAGGGAAAATAGTTTGCCTACTTTTGAGCACCCTAAAATTGTTTATTATTTTTAATCTTGTTGTTCTCATCTTATCTTCAAAATAGTCGAGGTAGGAACTATCCTGGGACAATTTACCGTTCTACTATTGTTCTTTTATGTTTAATATTCAGAGGACTGTTAAGCAGATGGACAAAATGATTGTTCTGCTTTTTTTGCAATGGAATAAATGTATTTGTGTTTAAGTTCATCTTCTATGGGCTTGCTAATTGCTATCAGCATCATTACCACCACCACCACCACCATCATTATATCATCTACCTTTTAAAGAAATTATATAATAAACTTGATCTTTCATTCAGAATATCAATACTATAATCACTACTTACAAATACCTTTCTGTGTGTTTTTATTTTAAGCCATGCCTTTGAAACACTTACATTGGCATCTATCTAGATAAAACACCAAGAAAAAGAATGAATACTCAAAAGATTAAAGGGCTAACTATTCATTTTCACCTTCTTATTCCTCCTCTATCCTGGTACTAAGATAAAACGTCTTTTTTTTGAGACAGTCAGCTTTCTGGCCCTAGATACAAGCTTGCCCTTGAGCACACAGCACAGATACATCCAGATGCCCAAGGAGAGCTAAGGTTAAGACACTCAGTCCCAAAAGCCCAGCAGAATCTAGGCCAGAAAACTTGAAGTTTAACCAATGAGAAAGCTCCAATTACTAGGATGAGGGTTTTTGTGGATTGTTGGTTTTTTTCCTACTTCCCAGGAAAATCTATCAAAACACGGAAACCCCAAACCCTTCAACGTGGTATACTGGGAGGATTGTATTCAATTCAGTCAGCAATTATCTGTAATACAGGATAAAAATCTTTAAACCCTGAAAGTAAAAGTAAACCTTGAAAAGGTCAAGGCACAATTGCTGTCAGAGAAGGGCTCTTTAGGTGTGTATCAAGTTCGCTGGTGAAAGACCATTTGCCATTGATGCCTTTTGGAACACAAATCTGATTGTCCCTGTGTGCTCCAAAGTGAGAGAAAACAGGTTTCCCCAATATAAATCAACCATCCTTCACCCCAGGGCATCCTGGCGTTAAATTGTCTCCCTCTAGGTTCCCATTTCATTGGGACCATGGAAAAGACCTCCCACCTGTGTTAATGAAAAGCTTCAGAGAAATGGGGATACACAGTGGGCAGGGGAATAGGCTGTGTGATGGAAACCTAATAGAAAAGAAAACTGTTCTGATATAAAGTCAGCTAGCTTTGGCTACATACTGGCTCCTCTTATTTGCTATGGGGAGGACAGAGACACCCAACCAGAGATGACAACTCAGTCAGGCTCAATTCTCTCTGGCATGATAATCTCCAAGGCAGGACTCCCCCAACATCAATCAATTTTACATGATCATTTGGCCATAAGAATATTCCACACCCCCTTCACTGAGCATGTGCTGAGTAAATAATAGTTTAGGATCATAGCCACTGTAGACTCAGAAAAGACCTTAAATATCATTTACTCCATCTCCTTCATTTTACACACCAGGAAACTGAGACCCTTGAAAGAAAATGACTTACCCAAGCTTACATAATCAGTAAGGAGCAGAGTTAAATTTGAACCCAGGTTCTCTGACACCAGTTCCAGTGCTTGCTCCACTATCATACTTCTTCCCCTTAAGATTATGTTTTACTTGTCTAGACTGAAATAACTGTATTTGTCTACGGTGACTTGGAAAAAGTTTTGTTATATAAGGTAACTAATAATGCATTATATTTCTTTTATCAGTTACACTGCATAAAATGTTTTCATACACATCTTATTTGATTCTCACTACAAATATGGGAGGTCAGAAGGTTGGGGATTATTATCTTTATTTTTCACACAAGGGAATTAAGACTCAGAGACTAAATAACTTTCCCCAGGATGAAAGAACTAGTAACAGAGTCCCTAGACTATAACCCTTGGCTTTGCAGCTCATTCTTATATATTGTCTTCCCCAGTTAGAATGTAAACTCCTTGAGGGTAAGAACTGTGTTTCTTTTTTCTTGTATTTGTATTCTCAGTACTTAGCACGGTGCCTGGAAGATAGAATGCACTTAATAATATTTATTTGTCTATCTATCTATTTCCATCTCTTATACTTTTGTTATTGTTCAGTCATTTTCAGTGGTGTCTGACTCTTTGTGACCCCATTTGGTCACAAGAAAACATTTGGTGTTTTCTTGGCAAAGATACTAGTTTGCCATTTCCTTCTCCAGTCCATTTTTCAGAAGAGCAAATGAGGTAAACAGGGTTAAGTGACTTACACAGCTAGTAAGTGTCTAAGGCCAAATTTGAAGTCAGGTCTTCCTGACTCCAGACCCAGCACTCTGTCCACTTAACCACCATCTTTTATAATACCTAGTTTCAAAATTCATCTTCTCCAGGAAGTTTACACTGAATAAACCAACCTGGTTCTGTGCTTGTTTGCATCCAAGATCCATACCCTTTGCATATGTATACTTAGTTTGGAACTAGCCACTGCTGCTTAGCCCTATTAACACATACCAAGTATCTATATACTTGTGCTTCATCTCCTCCTAGAGATAGTAAGCTCTTAAAAAACAGGTCCCATGTCTTCTGTTACTTTGGTATTCCCCATAGCATCTAGAATTCTACACATCATAGCTAATTACCAATCTGGGGCTAGTCTACTCTAGAGAAGATAAGTTCTACATTCTCCATGAAGTAATACTTTTTATTAAAGAAACTGGAGTTTAAATTGCTATCTTTGCTTATACCATTTTTTCTCTTTTACTTTAATACATTGACTGATCTTAGCTTGTGAGTATGTGTGTATGCGTGTGTGTGTGTATGTGTGTTTAAAAAAAAGAAGCTTTATCCCATGGAGTCATTGAACTCTTTTAGCCTAGTGTAGCAGGAAGAATGTCAGACTTGCAATGAGAGATCTGCATTGGAAGCCCCAGTTCTACCACTTAGAATAATGACTTTATAACTGAAAGGTACCTTAGAGGTCATCTCCAATCAGAGTCCAACTCCACCATTTTACAGATGAGGAAGCTGAGGCCTCAAGAGGTCAAGTGACTTGCTCAAAGGCATGCAAGTAGTAAAATGAAGATCTAAGATTTGAACCCAGGTCAACTGAATCCAGATCTAGTACTCTTTCCACTGTATTGCATACCTACAATGATTATGTGACCTTGGTTAAACAACCTTTCTGAGCCTCAGCTTCCTCATCTATAAAAGAGTAGAGTTGGACTCAGACTCTAAGCTCTCTCCCCACTCTAAATCTGTGACTACAACTATCAGTCCAAATCAGTATTCTTTCCATTACACCATATACCTGCAATGGTTGACCTTGGTCAAATTACTTAAACTCTCTGAGCCTCAGTTTCCTCATTTATAAAATGGATATATTTGTATAAGTGACCTCATAGAACTATTGTGAAGTTCAAATAATAGAATTCACGCAAAGTTGACATAGAACTATCAACATTGATTCTTCCCTGCCTCTTTCCCTTTATGGCATTTTATTTGATGAAATTAGAACCTGAGACTGTTTTTTACCTTAATTTAAACTGAGCTCAAAAAGCTACAAACATAAATTCCTTTAATTATTCATATCAAATGACCTGAAATGGCTTTGTAGCTCTTATCAATAATTTTAGTACTTTTGGACCAGAGTTATCATCACTGCTGTGAGCTACAAAGTAGTGTAGCCCAAAATAGCAGAAAAAATCAATCTTAATTAACTTTAATTGGATAGGGGAAAAAAGACCTATCTTACTAGAGGTAAAGCCCCTGGCTTTGAACCATTATTGCAAATGGTCTCTTCCAGTCCATCAACTTGTAGAAGTCAGAAATAGTTGTTGCTAACACAATAGGCATTCTATTACATTAGAAAGAGCACTAGATTGGGGGGCCAGAGACCCTGGATTCAAATTCCTACTCTTTCACTTACTATATAAACTTGGCCAAGTTCTTTTCCTTCTCTGTGTTTAAGTTTCTGTTTCTTCAAAATGAATGATTTTTACTGTATAATTTCTAAGTTTCTTTCAAGCTTTAAATTCAAACCCCCTCTACCTCTCTGTATAGTTTGCCAAGATCCCAATGGGAAATGGCATGTAACTGGCATAGGTTTGTCTTCTGTTCACCTTGGGCAAGTTGCTTGACTCTGAACATGTTTTCTTATCTGTGAAACAAGGTTGAAGACCTTCCAGCTCTTAATCTATGATATGAGTAGGACTCAATTCAATTTCCACCCAAGTCTTCACCTTCTATAGCCCAGGCTTCACTGCTCAGTGATCTGAAAGTTTCAAGGAAATTCAGAGTAGCTTCTCTTCACCATAGTTTTAAGTATTTCTGTATTAGAATATACATTCACAATAATGATAACGCACAAGAAAAGGTAACAAAGAGAGGATCATATTGCTATATTTGCAAATAAGTTAAGGGTTTTGAATGCTACTCCATGACAAGAATACAGCAAAAATATAAATAAATAAATAATCAAGTGAACACAAGGGACAGATTTTTCTTTCTGAAAAAAAATCCAAACTATTTCTATAAGAATTACTTTAGTCAGTCAATTTTCAAACAATATCCATAAAGCTCTAAACTTTGGTATTTTTTGCTCACATTAAAGAAAATGGCCTCAGAGTTAATTTGCACTGATTTCTTTTGGAACATCAAAAAAATTAAACAAGAGATTAAAAACAACAACAGTTTAAGTAATCCAAATTACTTAAATAAAATTACTCTGGGAAAACAGTATGACCCTATCATAAGAAGGAATCCAAACACCAAGCCTAATGAAATAAAATGGAAAACCTTTATGCTATCTGACCTCAAATATTTTAATTTAATCAAATTTTAGTTCAAGTTTTATTTTAAAGGCTGTTTTTGTTTTTTACTTTATAAAAGAAAGAAATGAACACTTTTCTTGTCTCCTATTACCTAGGTTCTTCTCATACCCCAAATGGACAAAGTCTTAGTGAATAAAGACGTAAGTGTAAGTCAAACATGGTCTGTTTATATTAATCTTCAAGCACTTTACTGGGTTCCAATCCTTAGGCAGATGCCCTTTTTGAATACTTAGTCCCAATCCGAAGATTTCTTCACCTTAACCTTCAGAACCTCAGTAGAAATGTGAAAGTGAAAAACATATTTAGATGAAATAAAAAGAAAGATGATCCATTAAATTCTCTTATACTTTCTTTGGGAATGCAAAGACTACTGTTTTCCATTTATTAAAAGTCCTTTATCAGTCTTATAAACTTAGAACCAACATTTTTGGATTTTCAATATAAAAGTCCACGTGACAGAAAGGAGATATTTTGGTAAACATCTCACTTCTGTTCTCAAGGTCAACAATCTAGTTCTAGGCAAATCTTGCCATAAAAAAAAAAATCAGACAATTATAGAAAAAAAGAAGGGAAGTATGAGATCATAAAATTCAAGGTCCATGAGGTTTATTCATTTTCATATTAGCTCAACTTTTGGGGTTTCACTTATCCCTAGGCATTAAGCTTATAAATTTAATATTCACAAAACCTTTTGAAGAGACATCTGTTAAGGAAGTACACAAATGGTTTGTAAAACTCAGAGAGATGTCGACATCACCTTGCAAATGTTAAACTGACCACTAGCCTTCAAATTATCAACTGTCCAGGAACTCTAAGTTCAAACAAAAATCACTCAGGTGTTGATTTTAAACTCATAAGGGAATTAAAGTGGCCTAAAAAGGTTATCCTCAATCAAAAATTTGAATGAACCATACTCAACTTAGTGACATGTGAACTTTCTCCAAATATGCATGTATCATCAGAAATAAGCAGAAGGAGAAAGGTTTGTAGTTAAACTGATGAAATATTAATAAGGATTCCAATCTCCTTAATAAACAAATAAAATAAACTAGCTTGTAAAGCCAAAACCACATGACTGAGTTAAAAATTAAAATTCATTACTCTAAAAGATGTTCCTATATAAAATACCCTTTTGACTGTTAGCAGATAAATTTTTTAAAGACAATCACATATAATGTCATCTAATTTCTCTCAAGACAGAAAGTCAATAGTTTCACTATAATTCCTGGCATAGCATCAGACTATACACAATAAGTAACATCAAACTGTGTTTTCCTTTTTTTCCAAAAGTACACTTGAGGGCATCTTGCATACTAAGGAACAAAACACACAATACAATCACCTCTTAGGACTACCATGGCCCTTCCCATCAAAGGCAGCACTTCTTTCCAATCCTGAGAAACAGTTTTCAGTATACATTTCAGAACTTTCATTTCACAATGTGATTAAATGTCTGTCATCAACACGAGAAAAAAAAAGACCCCGGTATTCCTTTCTGATGGCCATTACTTACTGACAAATATACTTTCCTTCCTCATCCTCTTCTGTCACCTTGTCATTGCCCCAGTGAATGGAGAAACTCTCCCAGCTCTCTCCTCTATCCAGGTCTTCATCCATGGTAGAATGCCAAAATAACTGGAGATTTCCTGGGAGTGAAAAGAAGAAGCTCTGTTACTGAGCCTTTTCAGAAGAAGAATGATTATACCTTATGAAAAGGGGGGGGGAACCTAGCTGAGAAAGAAGAGCATGGGAGGCTGAAGAGTCAGAATAAATGCTGAGGGGCCAGTCATATTTCACTATTCAGCCACTTGGAAACCAGATATGCCTAAGAGATCATGTGCTTTGAGTGATTTCAGGATGCAATGATTGCAAGAAAAGCAGTTCTATCTTTCCTAAATTATTAATGGGGACATTTTCTTCTAAATGACCATGGATTCATAGACTACCCATCCAGCAAGAAGGCTGTCTGAACTTATGGAAGGTTTATTCATCTAGGAATCAAGAATTATGGCTTCTGGTTCTGTTGCTGACCCTGTGGGTTACTGGGCATTTTTAAGTAGCTATAATTGAAATTATCCTATGTTGAAAAAAAATGCAATTCCTTTCCTATAAAGAGGTCATTGTGCTCAATGCATCCCACTGGCTTCTGAATAAATAAAAGAATATTCACTTCCTTTCTACCTGAGAGTGGCTACCAAGTCGAACAATTAACATAAAATGCTTAAAGATCCATTTAGAAATTATTTTGGAACTCTGAAATAAAACTAGCAACCATCTCCTTAAAGCCTTTATAGAATTGCAAAGTGTCCTTTTCAATGAAAAGAACACTGATTCTGGAGTTAGATCTAGACTTGGTTCCAAATCTTCCACTTAAATATTTGTGACCTTTGGTAACTCACTTTATCACTCTTATCTTTTGGAGTAGTCTTTCTTCCAGGTATTGATTGCTGGCAGTTTTCTGGGCCTCAGATTCTTCTTTTGTAAAATGAGGGGGGTGAACTAGTTAACTTTATAAGGACCTTCTAGCCTTGGCTCATAGGGTCCTGTGTCTAATCTGTCATTTGGACCATATGAACAGATGTTATTATGGGTGGTAGAAGCAAGATGGTGGTATATAGGTAGCAACCCAGCTGAACTATCCCAACATCCCCCTCCAAACTTTAAAATAACTCCTCAAATTTTGTAGTGATAAAGTCAACAAAAGGTCAGAGTGAGACATTTTCCAGCCTAAACCAACTTAGGAAGTTGTCAGGAGAGGTCTGTGGCAGGGTAGGGCAAGGCAGGGTAGGGAATAGCCATGACAGTGAAAGCAGCTTCAGGACCTCTCAGCCCAGAAACAGTAAGGGATTGGACAACTGGTCAAAAAGAAATTATAGCATATCTCTTGGGGAATTAGGCACACCTGGGGTTGACTGGAAACTCTGTTGCTCATAAGTAGTTCTTGGTCATAACTCTAGGGTAGAAAGGAGTGCTTGGGGTTGGTCATAAGGCAACAGGGGACCTGATTAGAGTTCCAAGGCAGAGAAAAGCACTAGTGCTTGTGGTTTCAGGTGACTAAGGGTCCTTCCTGTGTAAAAACCAATGTTCAAATCAGGAGAACAGTGCTCATACCTCTCCCCAGATTACACCACCTTGAAAGCATTAAAAATTTGCTGACCCCAGAGAGCTCTGAAAATAGTGGCATGAAAAAGCCTGAAGTTTGGGGCAGTCCTCCTCACCACTAGGTTAGCAGAAACAAACAATAACATAAAGTTCAAAGTTAAGAAATAGATTGTGAAATTAACAAACAACAATAAAAAAAGGATTTGACCACAAAAAGCCAGCATGGTATCAGGAAAGATGAATATATAAACTCAAAAGATGACAATGACATGAAAACAGCTATGAACAAGGCCTCAAAGAAAAACATTAATTGGGCCCAAACACAATTCCTGGAAGAGTTAAAGAAACAGATAAGAGTGGTAGAGAAAAAAAATAGGGAAATAAATGAGAGTGATGAAATAAAATTATTAAAACAGAATTAACAGCTTAGTTAAAAAAAGACACAAAAATAGGGAGAATATAACACCTTAAAAAACAAAATTGACCAAATGGGAAAAGATACGCAAAATTTCACTGAAGAAAAGAACTCCTTAAAAAGTAGAATTGACTAAATAGAAAAAAAGATATTTTAAAAAGCTCATAGAAGAAGATAATTGCTTATTAATTAAAAGTGGGTAAGTTGAAGCTAATGACTCCATGAGACATCAAGAGACTATAAAATAAAGTCAAAATAATGAAAAAAATTTAAGTGAAATATCTCATCAGAAAAGCAATTAATCTGGAAAGTTGATCCAGGAGAGAAAAATTAAGAATTATTGGACTCCTGGAAATCCATCTTCAGAAAAAGATCCTAAACATCTTATTTAAAGAAATTATAAAGGAAAACTGACCCAATAACTTAGGTCTAGAGTTTAAAATAAAAATTGAAAGAATCCACAGATCACCTCCTGAAAGAGATCCCAAAAGAAAATTCCCAAGAATGTTATAGCAATTCCAGAACTCCCAGGTCAAGGAGAAAATATTGAAAGCAACCAGAAAGAAAGAATTCAAATATCATGGAGACACAATCAGAATTACACAAGATTTAGCACCTTCCATGTTTAAGGAGTGGAGGACTTGGAATATGATGTTTTGAAAGGCAAAGGAGCTACCTACCTAGCAAAACTGAGTGCAATCTTTCAGGAAGAAAAATGAATATTTAGTAAAATAGAAGCCTTTCAAGGATTCCTGATGAAAAAAAAACAGAGATAAATAGAAAATTTGACATTTAAAAATGAGACTTGGGGTGGCTAGGTGGCACAGTAAATAGAACACCAGCCCTGGCGTCAGGAGGACCTGAGTTCAAATCCAGCCTCAGACATTTAACACTAACTAGCTGTGTGACCTTAGGCAAGTCACTTAACCCCAATTGCCCTGCCTTCCCCCCCTCCAAAAAAAAAGACAAAATAAATAAATCTCTAAAAAGATTTTTTAAATAAAATAAAAATGAGACTCAAGAGAAATATAAAAAGATAAATAAGAAAGAGTAATCATAAGAGAAGCAATAAAGTTAAATTTTTTACATCCCTACATAGGAAGATGATATATGGAACTCCTAACAATGTTCTCATTATTAGGGCAGTTAGTAGTCTACATAGACAGAGGGTATGAGTATGAGTTGTGTTGAGATAATCTAAAAAAAATGAAAGGATGAGAAAGAGGGATGCACTGGGAGAAGGGAGGACTAGGTAGAATGGGGGAATTTTTCTCACCTAAAAGAGACTTGCAAGGAAGAACTTTTATAGTGGAGAGAAAAATGAGGGTGGGGATAGTGGGCAATGCTTATACCTCACTCTCATTAGAATTGGTTCAAAGAGGGAAGAATACACACACACTGGATATAGAACACTAAGTTGGATATAGAAATCTATCTTATCCAATAGGGAAATAGGGAGGAAAGGAGATATATGATGTGGGGGGAAGGGGTGATGAAAGGGAAGGCAGATTAAGGAAGACAGTGATCAGAACCCCCCCCAAAAAAAAAGACCTTTTAGGGACCGAATTAAGAGATAGGAAAAGAGAGAGAGAGAGAGAGAGAGAGAGAGAGAGAGAGAGAGAGAGAGAGAGAGAGAGAGAGAGAGAGAGAGATAAACAGAAAAAAATAGAATCAAGGGAAATACACAATAATAATAAGTATAAATGTGAATGGGATGAGCTCATCCATAAAATGAAGTGGATAGAAGAATGAATTAGAAACCAGAATCCAACAATATATTATTTACAAGAGACACACTTGAAATAGAAAGAAACATACAGAGTTAAAATAAAGGGATAGAGGAGAATCTATTATATTTTAGCTGAAGTTAAAAAAAAAAGGCAGGGGTAGCAATCGTAATTTCAGATTAAAAAAAAGTAAAAATAGATCCAATTAAAATAGATAATCAGGGAAACTACATTTTGCTGAAAGTTACCATAAATAATGAAGTAACATAAAAAATGTTTATATCAAGTTTCTCTAATAAAGGTCTCATTTCTCAGATACATATAGAACTGAGTCAAATTTATAAAAATAAGAACCATTCCCCAAATGATTAATGATCAAAGGATATAAACAGGCAGTTTTCAGAAGAAGAGATCAAAGCTATCTATAGGCATTTAAAAATGTTCTAAATCACTATTGCTTAGAGAAAGGCAAATTAAAATAACTCTGAAGTACCACCTCACACCTTTTAGAAATGCTTGCAGGAATGAGGGAAAAATAGGTACACAAATGAACTGTTATTTGCAAAGTGGTCCAATCATTCTGGAGAAAAATTTGGAACTAGGCCCAAAGAAGTAGCAAACTCTGCATACCCCTTTGACCTATCAATACTACAACTATGTCTGTACCCCCAAAAGAGTTCAAAGGAAAAGAAGTAGACCTATATGTACAAAAAATATTTGTATCAGCTCTTTATGTGGTGCAAAGAATTAGAAATTGAGGGGTTGTTCATCAATTGGGGAATGGCTGAACAAGTTGTGACTCATGATTGTGATGGAGTATTAATGTGTTTTAAGAAATGATAAGGAGGGTAGTTTCAGGAAAAAAATGGTGAGACCTATATTAACTAATGCAAAGTGAAGTGAGCAGAGTCAGGCAAAAACTGTACACAATAACAAGCAAAGTTACAGTAATGTTCAACTGTGAAAGTCTTGACAACTCTGATCAATAGAATGATCCAAAGACAATTCCAAAGGATCATGAAAAACTGCTATCCACCTCCAGAGAGAGAACTGATGAACTCTGTACTAATTAAAGGATACTTTTTCTTATGTTATTTTTTTTGTTGTTGCTTGCTTTTTTGTGATGGCTAGTGTGAAAATATGCTTTACCTAATATCACACATATAATTATATCATTTTGCTTGCCCTCTCAGTGGATGGGAGAATGATAGGAGGGAAGAAGAGAGTTTAGAAATCAAAAAATTTTTTAAAAGATATTAAATACTAAATTACAAAAGAAAAATGTTAATGTGAAAAGACCACATAGAATGCCTTCTTCTCCAAGGATGTGTTAGCTGACATTGATATGATACGTTAAGATTCACAAAACACTTTTATTCATCTGAACTTCACATGACAGCCCTAGGAAATAAATACTCATATGTATCTGGGTCATATAAATGTAGATATTCTCTACCATGATGCAAATTGCAACTCATTCGTGCCTGCCCCATTTGTGTGACTCTTGTCCATGTCCTTCCAAAAGTTCAACACAGGGAGACCACTACTATAATGAAGCTTTCCTTACTTTCTTCTGATGATCAGGATATCACTGGAGCACAGAGGTTCTGTTAAGTGTTGCTCTTGCCACATGACCAGTCCATGTTCTTTTTCCATCAAACTTTTCTTTGAGATGACACCCCTAAATCTGCTTCTTTCTTCCCATTTCCTTATTCATTATCTATTGCAGTCTGCTCACATTCACCAATTGTACCTTCATTGCCCCCTGAGCAATATTCGTTTTAGATTCTTTGGTTACTATAGAGTTCTGTGGCTCAAAGCCATATCATGCCAAAACTAGAATGTTATTGTTAAAAGGACAGACTTTTATTTCAACAAGAAGAAATAGATAGAAAAGATATGATTGTCTCCATTTTACAGATGAGAAAACTGAGTCTCCAGCAAATTAGCTAAGCAAATTCTGATGGTCTTCAACTTAAAAGTATTGAAGATGGGCTTTAGGACCAGCTCCAATTTTAGGACTTTTTCCACAATTCTGCCTGGTGATAAATATACAGGGAAAGCTCAATTGAGTAGTGGCTTTCTCCTCCAAGAATATACCATAGATCATGTTTCTACTAACAAATCTTTTGGCAGAAGAGGAATACCATTTTCAGTTCAAATCAACATGTGTGATGGTTAATTAGGTAAAATTTTTTAGTTATGTTATGGCCCATATGTCTGTGGGAATGAGCCAACTGGTCTGCCAAATGTGGAGAAACACTTAAAATCAGTTTTTTAAAAAATCTACCACACTTATAGCATATGACTTAGCCTCCTACTTCACTGAGAAGATTGAGGTCATCCAACTGGAGCTCATTCAACACCCTTCCTCCACTCCTCAGAACTGCTCAGCATTTTCACCCATTTTTATCTCTTTCTATCCTGTGTCAGAAGAAGATGCACCATCCTTGATCCCATCATGTCCTACTTCCAGCCCTTGCTTCATCAATCATTCCTTCTTTCTTATACATCTTCACAATCTCCTCCATTTGTTTCTTCCCACTGGCCAGGTTTTATTATTCCTAAGCAAGTCATCTTTCAATCTTCCTATACCCTCAAACTGGCACTCTCTCTTTCTCTGTCCATCTCTGTCTGTCTGTCTGTCTCTCTCTCTGTTTCTCTGTCTCTGTCTTTTTCTCTGTCTCTCTGTCTCTCTTCACTGTTAATTTCATGAAGTGATTAAACTTGATGCCTCCACTTGATCAACATCCATTTATTTCAATTGGTCTGGAGTTGTGGAAGATTTGCAAAAATGACCTATGGGTATAAGAAACCCCGCTTTAGGATTGCTAGGAACACTTGCATGTATAAACACCCCACTCTGCCCAACACAAGCTTAGCCATGTTTGATACAACCACAAAGAAACTCTTCACCTTCCTAATGGAAGATCTCTTCTCCACTTCCAAACCACCTCAGAAAATAAGCATATATATATATATATATATATATATATATATATATATATATATATACATAATTGGGCAAAATATATCATTAAAACTTTGATGTTTGGCATCATTCCTGATTTAATGCACCTTTTAAAGTTCATATTGTTATTTTTCCTTCGTTTTCAAAGTGGACCTATGACATCGCATGATAATGTCTTGACTTGTACATGAATTGACTTAAGTGAGGCAGATTTGCACAAAGTCATCACCCTCACCCTCTCTTCCTGAGTCATTGAAGTTCAATGGCAAGACAAAAGTCAGGACAATTGGTGATGGCCTGGGATGCAGTATATGACTGTGGTATGTTTGATGTCTGACCAAGCTTTAAGCACTCTACAATGCCTGCTTCAGCAACCTTCATGGCTGTTGGAACAAATTGTTTGCATTTACTCATTCTATCAGGGGAAGTTTTCATATGTTTGGTGTAGACATCTCTCCATCTTATTGATGGGTTTGTTATCCTCAATCTGGTTTAGCCCATCTGCCAAGATGATTTTATCAGGTTATGGCTGCTATGCATGCTTCAGCTTCTTGGAGTCACAGGTAAGAGCTGGGAGACAGGTGGACACCAAAGGTGCCCTAAAAAGGGTTTGACTAGCCCTCACACCAGAGGCATTAGACTTCCCTGAACACTCCACATAGCCCTAAGTTCATGTAAGCATAGACTGAGTGCTATCAATCCATGCTATAGTTCATGGCCAGTCAAAAGTCTGTAAAATCATAAAATAAAGATCTCAAAGAGGAAAGTGAGATACCACCATTTGTCCTCAATAATTAAAACAGAGAAACCCAAACTGGAGATCAAAGAGAAGGAAAGAAAGGTAGCACCCCAGGGGGAAAAAAAAATAACATATACCAAAGATGATTGTACTACCTGTGACCAGAGATTGTTCCTGCTTTGTATAGAAATATGACTATACAGGCACAAGACGTACCCCTAGGAAACCCCAACAATATACAAAGAACTGAGAGGTGTGTGTGATAAAACAATCATAGCTGACCCATACTAATACAAGGGAGTTGTGGAAGCATGCTCTTCTCAGCATCATACCTCCTATCTTCCATTTCCTCTCCATGCCTGGAATGCTCTCCTTCCTGACCTGAGAATACTGTTTATATTTTCCTGTAAATTTCCTGTAACTCAGCAGAAATGAGAGCACATTGAAGATCTTTGATATACAGTTTCCTCTTAGCTAGATCTCTGAAACGCACACATTGCATTTCTTTTACTTTGGCTTGTTTTCTTTTAAATTGAGTATGTAAAATTTCTGCCATTGAAACCAATAGGAGCAGATGAAAACACACTTTGTCAAAAGAGTAAAAGCAAATGGTCTGCACTCTACATGGAAATGTGGAGGGCTGAAGGAACTCTAAGCAAAGCAGTGTTCAGAATTCAAGTACTTCAAAGAAGTCCTGAGAAATTCGCATTTTCGTCATTGACTTAGATAGACATTTATTGATATTGATACATGCCTTTTGGAAGCCCCACTTTCCTTCAAAGCTTAGTCCCAATGCCACTTCTATAGGACCAAAGGCCTTTTTCTGATTTCCCTGTTTGTTAGTGCTGACCTCCTCCACCAAGATTGCTGGGTATTTTGTATCTATTTTCTATTTGCTTACCTGTGTAACTTTTCCTTAGCAGAATGTAAGTTCCCTGAGGGCATGAGTGGTTTCATTTTTACCTTTGCATCCCATAGAAGTGCCTCACTCACAGTAGCCAATTATTAAATGCTTGTTGAATTGAATCAAATTGTTCAGGAAATAGGAATAAAAGTGTAATTAAGGACATATAATTGTGTGCATTATGTTACTTTCACAAAGGAGTGTATAATCTCAGCATCATGCAGATCTCCAAGATAAGAGGGACTTGTCACCTAGATCACATTAGTAGACTTTAACATGGTATCTTCCTATCACCTAAGTGATATGAACTAGACTCATTATAACCCCCACACACACCCACCTCCCAAACACTCATGGATCCTTTGTGGTTGCTTAAGCATTCCTGCCACTCTACTGAAACTGTTCTGCTCTCCTAATCCCCAAATCCCATGGCCTTTTTAAAGTTTCCTTCCTCCTTGAATTCTCTGCAACATTTGGAAATGTTGACTATGGCATCTTTCTAAATATTCTCTCATCCCTCCGTTTCAGAGAGAAAACATTCTCTTTTTTTTCTTTTTAAATGTTGCATTGAAGTTCTTTTCATTTTTCTTACATAGCTGTCACACTCCAATGACTAATCCTACCTCTCCAACCTTCCCTTGTAAGAAATAAGGACAGTTAAGCAACAATATCAATTCTCTTCTGAAAATGTATACTTCATTCAATGAATACATCACTTTATTGTCAAGAGGTGGAAGGAATGTTTCACTATCAGTCTGCTGAAGTCATAATTGCACACTGAATTGGTCAATTATTAAATCTTTCAATGCTGTTTCCCTTCTCATTATTGTTCTCCTGGTTCTATTTACTTTATTCTGCATCAGTTCATACAAGGCTTCCCAAGCATCTTTGAGTTCTTCATATTTATCTCTTCTTGAAGTCCAATAACATTCCATTCCATTCAGATACCATAATTTGTTCAGCCAATTCCTTTAGTTTCCTGTCGTTGGGGTTTTTTTTTTTTTGGTAGAACAAATAATGCCACCACAAATATCTTTTCACATCTGGGTCCTTTCTCTCTGTCTGTGAGACCCTTGGGGTATAAACCTAGTAGTGGTATTCTAGGTCAAAGTACATATACAATGTAATGATCTTTTTGGTTCTAAATTGCTTTGCAGCAATTTCACTGGAACAATTCATAACTTGACCAACAGTACAATAGTGTATCTGTGCTCTTATAACAATGGCCATTTTTCTTTTTTATCCTTTCCAATATGATGGGCATAGAGTGGAACTTAGAGTTATTTTGATTAACATTTATCTTATTGTTTGTTGTTTGGATAATTTTGTCATGTGGTCATTGATATCTTATATTTATTCTTTTTGAAACAATGTCTCCTTTGACCTTTAATCTATGGGGGAATAGCCTTTGTTCTTACATATCTCTATGAATTCTGAATATTTCTTGGATATAAAAGAACCTTTGCTCCAAAGGCTGCGACAAAGATCCTTTCAAAGTCAAGCCTCATAATTATGCACTAATTTTGTTTGCCCAAAAGTTTTTCAACTTCATTTTCTCTAAGATTTTACTTAGCATTTTCCTTCCACTTCTCTGAAAATTAATTTTTCAACTTCCTTTTGTGTGCTGCACCCCCCATTCAATTGTAAGCTCCATGAAGGCAAGGATTGCCTTTCTTTTTTTTTGTATTTATATCCTCTGGACTTAACACAGTGCCTGTCACATAATAGGTGCTTAATAAATGTTTACTGAATGACATGTCTTATCCCCTTACTAAATAGCAAACCACATGAGGGCAAAGACCAATAATGAGGTAGTAAATATTTAAAAACTAGTTCTCTAAGGGGAAATGTACATAGGGCACACTTTTAAGTTTAACCTTCATTATAAATGCTTTCTCCATTTCACTTTCAAAAAGTCTAGAAAGTCAATAAAACAATTAATCATCCCGATTTGTAGCATTTGCTGATTTCCAAAATGTAAATGAGCACACTGAAAATTTAATATTAGTAGGCACTGGCTCCAGAATATTACCTGCAAGAACTAAATCTTATCTAAAATTTGCTTTTTCCCTAGAACCTAACAGTATTCAGTACACAGTAGGTCCTTGACAAATATTTAGTGAATTAAATCTAATGAATGTATCTAACTTTAGATAAGTATAGAAAACCTTTGCCTTATCAGAAACTAACTCTGCTTTCTAACCCATTAAAATATTTCAATAAACAAATATTTATTGAGTGCTAATTATGTGAAAAAAATAGCAAAGTAGGTATCTGAAGCCAAGTTCTTATGTTCTCACTATCTTGCCAAGTATCCTTGAGAGTGCTGATTATTTAACTTACTGGGCTTATCAGAGATGCTGGTCATTTGGAATTTGCAGAGATAATAGAAACCTTCCAAAGTGTGTTGACATTTAATTTTGTTTTAAATGACCTTTAATGGTTGTCTTTATCTGGTGACATCTATTTAAAAGGAAAAAAAAAGCAAAACAAAATAAAACATTACAGGCTGCCCTGGTACATTACAGGCTGCTAGGGAGCAGGCCTCAGAGTCAGGAAAACTTAAGTTCTCATCCCACTTCTGACACATATTTCCTATGTGATTCTGGGCAAATCACTTCAACTTTGGGTGCTTTAGTCAATATTTTCAGTCTATAAGTTGCAGAGAAGGAGTTGACTTTCGCCAGTAGAAGAGAACTTTCTTACCTGGGAGTTCCTTGAATCAATGAAATCATAGATTTAGTACCTATCTCATTCAAAAATAGATTGCAATTCAAGAGAATCATAAAAAGTTCCATGGGGAGTAAAGTATCCACCAGCAATAAAAGCAAACTCAGTGAGCAAACTATCCTAATATTATTAAATCATATATACATATCTATACATATATATAGTTCTGCAAATCATTATTTTATGTAATCACTATTATGTCATGAACACACATATATATTTCCTCACAGTAACCAACAAATATATAGAATTGAATAATATCTTATAAATAATTAAATATAATTGTTTAAACATTCAATAACATGAAAAATGATTTTTTAGAAAAAAACAGACCTCAAGAGAGGTCAAATGCTTTTTTAAAAAGTGCTACATAAATGCTAAATACTACTGCTATTTTATATGGATCACACTAGAAATAGTTTTCTTTCTTATTGAGTAAATGAAACTAAATTATGAAAATATATTTTAAGAATAAAAAGTAAACTAGCCTGCATATTTGAAAGTGCTATTTATAGAAACTGACTTCAAATGACAAATTTGAAATTAGAAAAAAAAACTTACTTGTACTACTGTATAAAACATCCAGAAAAGGCAAAAACCTAGATTTTGAAGAGAATGTTTTAGGATTTTATTATATCTAAAGCATATGAATTCTCTTCACACAATAGTCTGTCACAGAATCATATAGAGATGGAAGGGACTTTGAAAGAAAACCTTTCCCAGATGATGGTTAAAAAGTAGCTGTGTCTAAAACACCCAAGTCAAGGCATTGTCTGTTCTTGAAGATAGTGAAGAATGGAAATGCTTCCTTATTTCTAAATGACATATGTCCTGCTTTGAGCTCATTTTGTTTTGCTCTTTATTCCCACCCTCCCATTCTCTTGATTCCAGTAATTAAATCAACCTTTATCCTTCATTTCCCTGATTAAAACCACCACATTTCCTTTTGCCTTTTCTATTATGACTTAATTTTCCCATCTTTCATCATCTATTTTCTCTGTTCTCTGAACTTTTCCTAAGTTATCCATATCCTTTATTAACTGTGGTGACAAAAATTAAATACAATACCATAATAAAGTCCTGACTGCAAAAAGGTGCTGCCTTTCCCTTGCACATCATACTGCTTGTAATGTATTCTAATATAATCTTGACTTTTTTCACAGTTAAATTAGAATGAAGCTTGTATCCAAACAAGATCTTATGATGTTTTTCTTGTTTACTTAGTTAGTCTTTCCCTATCTCATATCTGAAATGTTTGGAACCTGGCCCTAAGTTTATTATTTTATCCTATGCTGATGCCTCACAACATGGAGGTGACCCTGGGCTCTTGGAAGCTGTGCCAGTAGAACAGAAGCTCTGGAGGATGCTTTGAGTATGGGCCAAGTGACAGACTGTGTCTATCTTCTGAGGACCAGCCCAATTTCAGAGAGGTTTATCATCAAGGATAACAGGTTCACAGATTTAGAGCTACAAGGGACCTCAGAGGTCACTAACCCAACCTCTTCCTTTTATAGATGCAAAAAGTAAGATTTAAGAAGTTAAAAACTTAGCCCAAGACCATTCAGATAGAAAGAGTGAGCATCAGGATTAGAACTCAGGTCCCTTAGCTCTAGAACCTCTTTCCACTAGCAGGTGACAATTTTTTTTAATTACCCACAGCAACTCATTAAAACTTTCTGAAGGATGAGAGGAAAGAAGAGATTCTACCCATACATAGTAAAATAGCAATAATTATGAATTTTTCTTTACCTAGTTAGTTGTGAGAAAATGGTTGCCTTCCTTTTGACCATCTCCCTTTCCGAATGAGTAGAGAAGTAATCCTATATAATCTGAATAACATCACCATTCTTGACCTAGAAAGAAAGGTAGGGCCTGAAGGATTATTGAAGTAAAATTGGAGCATTTTGTTGAGCTTATAGATCCATGGAAATTGTTGGTGTTGCAGGTAATAGGCAATTTAACAGCTCGGAGTTTAATGCATTAGACTGTGATTTCACCCAGACCCAATCCAGGGTTAGTAATGAAGACCCATTCTATAGTTAGAGGTACTTTCCTGTGTTCTCATTCCTGAGGTCAGAGGTCTGCAGAAACAGAAGAGGCTTCAGCATGGGGGCATTTTTCATCTGGTACAGTGACTGAGTTGTAAGGCAGGTAAATGTGTAAATATTCTATTTTGCTATACTGAAAAGGGACCTAATGAAAGGGTATATGAGCCTCTGAAGTCCCTTCCATCTTGCGATCCTATGGCTGGGTGGGCCTGCTTGCAGGCTGTGAAAAGCTGCAGTAAATAATACATTTTGAAGAAAGAAGAGGAAAAATATATTCTGAGAATGCTACCTACTGCACGATTGTAAGGGCCTAAAGAGTTACAGGTCTATGGAAAAATGGTGCTCATTAATCCTGGTATTTTTCCATGCACTCTGATAAAAGCTTTCCTTGCTTTCCATGATTTAAGTAAACCTTTTCCCCCTTCTTGGAGCTTTGTGAACTGTGGATTTATAAGGCGTCTCACATTTCAAACTGTCTGCAGTACAACTCCCCCTGGATGTCTCACTAGCACCTAAAATTCAATATGTCCAAAATGGAACTCATTATCTTCCTTCCAAAACCCACCCCCTCCTTCTAACTTTTCCATTTGAAAAATAGAACACTACCAGTTTTTGGACTTGAAACCTCAGAGTCAAATCTTGTGTCTTTCCTCTGACTCTACCTCCATACCCAATCAGTTGGTAAATTCTGGCTTTTCTAACTCCAAAATATCCTTCTCACTTAGTCTTTTTTCTCTATTCCCTTTGCCACTATTCTGGTTTAGAATCTCATTACCCCATGCCTAGAGTACTATAATAGACTCATAACCAATCCTCTGCTCTTCAAATTCACCTGTATCCATTGTTCATACCACTAACAATATAATCTTGCTATATATATCACTGGGTATCATTAGGATCTTTGGGAGATCACACAGTACATATGCCAAGATTCCTGTTTTCTAGGACTTTAATAGCTCATATAAGAACAAGTTTCTTTTGAAAAACATTTGATTATTTACCCTTTGGATGTACCCCTAAATCCAGGTGTTTATATAACAGAAATACTGCCAAAATCACATTTCCCACCTTGCTAATAAGAAAACCATATACAACATAAATCTAAGGGAAAATAGCATAGAATTTAGCTAAGTCACTATCTTGCTATAAAAGAAAATAACTGACCTGTCAACAGTTTTCTCTGTTCAAAGTTATGTTGATTACTATGGTGCGCCTTCTGCTCTTCCTAGCTCCTGCAAATTGATTTTTTTAGGGGAAAATCTGTTCTACAATAATTTTGAATTCAGCAGGTGTTAATCTTAAGCTGACCAGACAAAAATGGCAAGGGTCACAGCTTTTTCCCCAAAAACGTGAATGTTTGCCCTTTTTTCCAATCCTTAGATGCTTGTCCATAATTTCTCAAAATAAGAATGACTCATGACTCTACAAATAAACCTGTCATAGACTGGGCTTAGAAGGGACTTTAGAGGTCATCTAATCAAAACCCCTCATTTTATGGATGATGATAAAAGTCTCACAGGAGTGAAGGGACTTACTAACCCTCAGGAAATTTTTAAAAATTGTAGAGACGGTGCAGAGCAGGCACACAGAGGCAGGCCAGGGCGGCACCACACACAGAGGCCTGATTAACGAGGGGGGGCAAGTTGTCCCACCAACCACAAGGGCCACTACCAGGCCTATCACCAAAGAGCTGGGACTTGACAGACCAAGGTAAGAAGCAAATGCAGGGCCCTTGGCAGGGGCAGCAAGTACTCCTGGGACTACCAATCCATAGCCCAGAAGTTTTAAAAGCCCCTATCTGGACCTCCAACGACCAGGATGGAAGAGTGAACCCCTGCTGCTCCAACCCTCCCCCCAAAGAAACATAGTAATTATTGCCCCAGGGAAAAACCCTAAACAGTAAAGGCTTGGGAACCCTAGAGGAAGGGTGTGGCTAGGGCTCTGCCTCAAAATAGGTAGAAAGCAGACTGCAAAGATAAAGACTCCGGAGTCCTACTATCCTCAGAAGGAGGAACCAAATTCAGAGGGAGACAATGTTGACTCCACACCCACAGCTGAAGCATCAACAGGGTCTTAAGCATAGAAAGCTTTCCTAGATGAGCTCAGAAGGAACTTTGAAAACCAAATGAGAGAGATAGAAGACAAAATGAATAATTCTTTTAAAATCAAAACTGCAAAATTAGAAAAACATTATAATGAAGAAAACAGCTCCTTAAAAAGAAAAATGTGTGATATGGAAAAGGAGCTCCAAAAACTAACCAAGGAAAATAATTTTCTAAAAACTAGAATCAACCAAATTGAAGTAAATAACTCTCTGAGGAACCGAGAATTAGCCAAACAAAACAACAAGAATGAAAAATTAGAAAAAGAGGTAAAATATCTCAATGGAAAAATAACTGACCTGGAAAACAGATCCAGGAGAGAAAACCTGAGAATCATAGGCCTACCAGAAAATCATGATGAAAAAAATGAGCCTAGACAACATCCTCCAAGAGCTCATCAAGAAAAAATGCCCTGAGATACTAGAACCTGAGGGTAAAATAGAAATCAAGAGAATCCACTGGACATCTCCTGAAAGAGATCCCAAACTGAAAAGTCCTCGAAATGTGGTGGCCAAACCAGGTAAAAGAGAAAATATTTCAAGTGGCCAGAAAGAAACAATTCAAATATCAAGGAACCACAGTGAGGATCGCAAAGGATTTGGCAGCCTCTACACTGAAAGATCGGAGGCAGTGGAATACAATTTTTCACAAGGCAAAAGAGCTCGGGTTACAACCAAGGATCACCTACCCAGCGAGACTAAGCATATTCTTCCAGGCAAAGAGATGGTCATTCAATGATATAACAGATTTCCAGACCTTCCTGATGAAAAAGCCAGAGCTCAATGGAAAATTCAACCTCCAATTATGAGACACAGGAGAGACACAGAAAGGTAAACAAGGAAAACACACACACACACACACACATTCACCCTGTTATTTAATAAGAGCAAACTGTTTATAGACAAGTAGAGGGCATGAGTATAAATTACACAAAATGACAATTTAAAAAATCTTATTAAGGGCTACAAAGGAACTGCAATGGAAGAAGAGGAATGAATGAAGTGGAAAAGGGTAAATCATGCCACACAAAGAGGCATAAAAACATATAGCAGAGGGAAAGAAGGGAGGGAGATGAGAATTATATGAGCTTTTTCCTCATTGGTTCTGGTGCAAGGAGGGAATAACACAACCAGTTAAGCATAGGACTCTACAGAGAAGAGAAGCAAAACATATCATAATAGAGGGTAAGAAGGGAGGGAGAAGAGCTTTGCATGAAATTTGTTCCTGTCACTCTTGGTCCTAAGAAGAAATAACATACTTCATTAAGTATGAAAATATCCTACAGGCAGCAGGAGGGGGAAAGGGCTACGAAAGAAGGGGGGGGGTGGTTAGTAAGGAGGGAAGAAGTAAGGAGGAAGGGGAGGGAAAGGGAGGGGGGCTGTGATAAGGGAATACTGAGGGAGGTGGTAGTCAAAAGGAAAACTATTAAGGAGGGGAAGGGAGAAGGGGAGAAAAAATATAAGCATAAACAGGAGAGGGAATAGGACAGAGGGAAAGAAACAGATAATAATCATAACTGTGAATGTGAATGGAATGAACTCTCCCATAAAACGGAGGCGGATAGCAGAATGGATCAAAAACCATAATCCTACAATATACTGTTTATAAGAAACACATCTGAAAGAGAGAGATACACACAGGGTAAAGGTAAAAGGCTGGAGTAAAATATACCATGCCTCAGCTAAAGTAAAAAAAGCAGGGGTAGCAATCCTTATCTCAGATAAAGCAAAAGCAAAAATTGATCTAATTAAAAGAGATAAGGAAGGAAAATACATCCTGCTAAAAGGCACCATCAAGAATGAAGCAATATCATTACTTAACATATATGCACCAAGTGGTTTAGCATCCAAATTCCTAGAGGAGAAGGTAAGGGAATTAGAGGAAGAAATGGATACCAAAACTACACTAGTGGGGGACCTTAATCTCCCCTTCTCTGAACTTGATAAATTCAACCTCAAAATAAACAAGAAAGAAGTTAAGGAGGTGAATAGAATTATAGAGAGGGTAGGTATGATAGATTTCTGGAGAAAACTGAATGGGGATAAAAAGGAATATACCTTCTCATCGGTACATCGCACATACACAAAAATCGATCATGTACTAGGACATAAAAACCTCACAATTCAGTGCAGAAAGACAGAAATAATAAGTGCATCATTATCAGATCACGATGCAATAAAAGTCATATGCAATAAAGGGCCATGGAAAGACAGACTAAAAACTAACTGGAAACTAAACAATTTAATTGTAAAGAATGAGTGGGTCAAACAAGAAATCATAGAAACAATAAGTAACTTCATTCAAGAGAATGACAACAATGAGACAACATACCAAAATTTGTGGGATGCAGCAAAGGCATTTCTTAGGGGAAGTTTTATATCCCTGAGTGTATACATGAATAAATTAGAGAAAAGGGAGATTAATGAATTGGGCATGCAATTGAAAAAGCTAGAAAAAGAACAAATTGAAAATCCCAAATTAAATATTAAATTAGAAATATTGAAAACCAAAGGAGAGATTAATAAAATTGAAATCAAGGAAACTATTGAATTAATAAATAAAACTAAGAGCTGGTTTTATGAAAAAACCAATAAATTTATAGACTCTTAGTCAAAATAAAAGAAAGAAGAAAACCAAATTATGAGTATCAAAAATGAAAAGGGTGAATCTACCACCAATGAAGAGGAAATTAAAACAATAAATAGAAATTATTTTGCCCAGTTGTATGCACATAAATTTGATAATCTTAGTGAAATGGATGAATATTTACAAAAATATAAGTTGCCCAGATTAACTGAAGAGTAAGTAAATTACTTAAATTACCCCATTTCCGAAAAAGAAATCAAACAAGTCATCAATGAACTCCCTAGGAAAAAATCTAGGGCCAGATGGAATTCTATCAAACAAGTGAATTCTACCAGTGAATTCTATCAAACATTTAAAGAACAACTGATTCCAATACTCTACAAACTATCTGTTTGTGAAGGGGTCTTACCAAATTCTTTTTATGACACAAACATGGTACTGATACCTAAATCAGGAAGAGATAAAACAGAGAAAGAAAATTATAGAACAATTTCCCTCATGAATATAGATGCAAAAATCTTAAATAAAATATAAGCAAAAAGACTACAGAAACTTATCACAAGAATAATACACTTTGACCAGGTAGGATTTATTCCAGGAATGCAAGGATGGTTTAATATCGCTATAATTGATCATATCAACAATAAAACTAGCAAAAACCATATGATTATCTCAATAGATGTAGAAAAGGCTTTTGATAAAATACAACATCCATTCCTATTAAAAATACTAGAAAGTATAGGAATGAATGGAGCCTTCCTTAAAATAATAGGTAGCATCTATTTAAAGCCATCAGAAAGTATTACATGTAATGGGGAGACGCTAGTAGCATTTCCAATAAGATCAGAAGTGAAACAAGGATGTCCACTATCACCCCTCTTATTCAACCTGGTACTAGAAATATTAGCAGTAGCAATTAGAGAAGAAAAAGAAATCAAAGGAATAAAATTAGGCAAAGAAGAGACCAAACTATCACTCTTTGCAGATGATATGATGATATACTTAGAGAATCCTAGAGAATCAAGTAAAAAACTACTTGAGACAATAAATAAATTTGGCAAAGTTGTAGGATGTAAAATAAACCCACATAAATCCTCAGCATTCCTCTATTTTTCTAATGAAATTCAACAGCAAGAGATAGAAAGAGAAATCCCATTTTTAAGTTACTGTAGACTTTATAAAATATTTGGGGATCTACCTGCCAAAATAAACCCATGACCTATATGAACACAACTACAAAACACTTATCACACAAATAAAGTTAGATCTAACTAATTGGAAAGACATCAATTATTCATAGCTGGGTATATATAATATAATAATATTATAATATAATAAAAATGACAATTTTACCTAAATTAAATTATATATTTAGTGCCATACCAATCAATTTACCAAAAAACTACCTTATGCAGCTAGAAAAAAAAATAGTAACAAAATTCATTTGGGAGAACAAAAGGTCCAGAATATCAAGGGAATTAATGAAAAGAAATGCTAGGGATGGTGGACTATACCAGATTTCAATCTATACTATAAAGCAGCATTCCTCAAAACTACTTGGTACTGGCTGAGGAATAGAGTAGTAGATCAATGGAATAGATTGGGTACCTGAGACTCAGCAGTCAATGACTACAGTAACCTACTGTTTGGTAAACCCAAAGACCCCAGCTTTTGGGATAAGAATTCACTATTTGACAAAAACTGCTGGGAAAACTGGAATATGGTATGGCAGAAACTGGACATAGACCATTATCTAATACCATATACCAAAATCAAGTCTAGATGGGTATATGATCTAGGTATAAAAGCTGATACTATAACCAATCTAGGAAAGCAAGAAATAGTTTACCTGTCAGATTTGTGGAGAGGGGAAAACTTTATGACCCAACAAGAATTAGAGAACATTATAAAATGCAAAATGGATAATTTTGATTACATTAAATTGAAAAGTTTCTGTACAAAGTCAATGTAACCAAGGTTAAGAGGGAGATGGGAAATTGGGAAAGAATTTTTACAAACTATGTCACTGATAAAGGACTCATTTCTAAGATATACAGAGAATTGAGTCAAATCTATAAGAATGCAAGTCATTCCCCAATTGATAAATGGTCAAAGGATATGAAGAGGCAGTTTTCAGAGGAAGAAATTAAAGATATCTACAAGCATAAGAAAAAATGCTCTAAATCACTATTGATTAGAGAAATGCAAATCAAAACAACTCTGAGGTACCACATCTCACCAGTCAGATTGGCTAAGATGACAAAACAGGAAAATGACAAATGCTGGAGAGGATGTGGACAAATTGAAACACTAATGAATTGCTGATAGAGTTGTGAACTGATCCAACCATTCTGGAGAGCAATCTGGAATTATGCCCAAAGGGCTATAAATACTTTCATTATCCTTTGACCCAGCAATACCACTCTTAGGGTTATATCCCAGAAGAAATTTGTACACAATTACAGACACAACATATGTATGATAACCAACTTTGATATACTGGACTCTTCTCAGCAATCCAGAGTTATAAGTCAACACCAAAAGACTCATGATGGAGAGAGATGTCTACATCCACAGAAAGAACAGAGTTTGAACCCAGACTGAAACAAACTACCTGCTCTTTTTCTTTTTCTTGTTTGTTTTTGTTTCCTCTTTCCCATTGTTCATTACATCTGATACAATCCTTCTTTATAACCTGACTAATGTGAAATGTCTAATGTGAAAGTACTAGCAGATACTATACTTGATTGTATGCCGCCATGGGGGAAGAAGAGAGGGGGAGGGAGAGAAAATTTGAAACTCAAGGAATTGTGGAAATGAATCTTGTAAACTAAAATGAAACAAATTAATAAAGACAAAAAAAAGAAAAAAATTGTAGAGCTAGGGTTCTAACCCAGGTTCTTTTACTACATATCCAATTCTCTTTTTTATTTCAAGTTGTTTGATTTATGTTTCCAGAGAGAGAAGGGAAATTTTTGTTTAAATATAGTTAAAGGGTTAAAGAAACCTATTGAAATTGGACTGAAAGTTGGGAAGAAAACAACAAATACAATATGGGGACTAAATTTAGGATGTATATAACTCATTGGAAAGAAGGTCTCCTAGGGTGGGATAACGGTTCCTTTGGAAATCTGTCTTGAGGGAAGGACTATCTTGAGGCTTCCAAGGGTTTTGTCATTGACAAGAAGATGGTCACTTGTCAGAAGTGCCATATACAGAATTCTTGTTGAGGTATACGCTGTACTAGAATACATCTGAACTGCAAAAAACAAGTCTGAGATCCTATGTGAAGTTAACATGCCAGGATAGAGAAAGGATGAATAGATTTTTATATTCAGTCCAAGGCTGTATCCTGAATGAGCTACAACTAATTGATTTTGAGAGAATACCCAAAGAAAAGGGGACTTTTGTTTATGTTGTTTAATCTTATGTTGGATGCACTCTCCTTAGGAAGATGCTCTCAAAAGCCACAAATAAAAATTACCTTCCCCTGAGTTCATCAAGTTGATCAGAGAACTTCCTTGACTGGCCACCCCTCTACAAAGAAAGATTTTCAAGAGTAAAATGATCAGGAGAAAATTTTAAAGAAATCCTACTTCTTTCTTCCCTTTATTCCATCTTTACCATGCAATTAAGGGCCCATAAGCAATTCTTTGAAACTATATGATTTTATAAATACATACTTTTTTTTTTCTTTACAAGTATTTGCTTCTTCAGAGGTCTACAAATTAATCACTTTATTTAATGTATTTATTAAGCACCTGATAAATTTAATAAATACTTATTATTTGTTAATAAATATTTATTGCTTAGCTTAATAAGTAATAAAAAGATATGGTCAAGGAATTTCTTATAGTATTTATATAAAGATGATAGAAGAAAGATATTACCTGTTTTACTTTAATAAAAGTAGGTTTTTCAGGTGGAGCCAAGATAGCGGAAAAGAAGCAGTAACTTTTCTAAGCTCCTCCGTGAATCCCGTCAATAAATTTTAAAAAGTGAATCTGAACGGATTTTGGAGTGTCAGAATCCACTGGGAGACAGACCGTGGCAGAATCCAGCCCAGAAAAGTACCCACGTGGGTCCGGGCAGGGGGAGCACAGAGCACGTAGGGGCTGCAGCAGCTCAGATGAGAGAGCTGACTACAACAGAGAGAGAAGGAGCCCCAGCCGGCGGACTCACTCACCCCAAGGGGGATTCGCAGCCATCTCACCAGCATCTCACCATTGGAGCCGGGTAAGAGAGGGCTCGGCCCCCACCAGAGACAGCAGCTTCTTCTGGGGCTATCAACCCCCAGCCTGGAAGTTTAGAAATTGCTTGCCTGACTTTCCAGAGCCTAGGATGACAAAGTGAACTCTGGTTGCTCCAATAAAAGTAGGTTTTTCAGATTTTTAAAATATTTTTGCATAAATTCAAATTCCTTTTTCAGTACTTAAGTATTGATATTATAAAGTATTATCAATACTTTATCAATACTTGAGTCTCCTAAGACTCAAGTTTCACTTTCATTGAATGACCTCAAAAAATGATTAATTGTTTCTATGTTAAAGATAAGGGAAGATGTATGTAATTTATCTGAAACATATTATATGGAATTGAAAATAATGTATTATTAACATAAAGAGAAAACTACTTAGATTTGCATTCAAGGCCTTCCACCATAACTTCCAACTTCATCTCTCAGTGTTCTCTAAAATGAGTTACATGTTTCAGGAAAACTTGCATTTACTCAATGCTCCCCAAATACAATTTATGTTTTTCCAAGCCCACATTTTTATTTAGGCTATTCCTCCCCTCAGAATGTTGTCCACCCGGTTTCTGTCTCTCAAAATCCTGCCCACAATTCGAGGACCTCTTTAAATATTTCCACCTCTGTGAAGCTTCCTCTAATTACTCCAGTCAGAAATAATCTTTTCTCTGAAATCCTAAAGTACAATTGTCCCTCTTTTACCTCACTTTCATTATTATAGTTATGCATGCTCATATTTTCACTTTTTCCTCCTCTGAAAAGAATAACATAAGCTTCATTTATCAAAATGGTAGTCCGTTTGTTTACATTCATCCTGGTCACTTCAAGGCAATTGACCAAGTGAGTATCTCATAAAATTAGATTACTTTTGTGTGGTCAATGAAATCAACTCTGATAACCCCTTTCTTTGCAAAGTAAACTCTCCTATTTAACTACAATTTCTTTATGCCCCAGGCGGCTAGACTGCACAGTGGAGAGAGTGTTTCACAAAGAGGACCATGATATTGCAATGTGATGCCATGATATGCAAGTGAATTGGATTTAAGTGAAGCAGGGCTGTGCAAAGTCACCAGCCTTTTCCCTCCAGAGCCATTTGGGTCCAGTGGCAAGATATAGATCAGGATGATTGGAGATGGCCCAAGATGTAGTGGGGAACCTTGACCTTTTCAAGCTAAGATCTTTAACAGGCCTCTATTTGACTGAGGCAATGCCAATTCAGTGATTAAGGCTTAATAAGAAATGAAGCAAAGAATGGTCTCTTTAAAAAAAAAATATCTGGGCAAGGAAGATCCTCCCAGATAGCGTTTCATTTTGGGTGCAGAAAGACCTGATTTGGAATACTACGTCAGGCACTTGCTAACGATGTGATCCTGGACAAGTCACTTAATCTTTCTAAGACTTCATTTCCACATCTGTAAAATGAAGTAATGATAGCTTTTACCTCATAAAGTTGTTGGGAGGATCAGATTAGAAAACATATATGAAGTACTCCTCAAAGCTTAACCCTTACATACACTAGCTATTATTGGTATTATTTTCTCCTTTTGTTTATAACAAGAATGTCAATATGCACTTGGTTCATTTCTTATATATAACCTCACAGGTTGCATATTGAGAGGACCACAAGATAAATTAATGTTAAAAGAAGGTCTAACGAAATTGTGTTATTGCAAAGACAGCTAGATGGTGTAGTAGAATCCAACCTTCAACACTTACTAGCTGTATGACCTCGGGCAAGTCACTTAACCTCTACTATGCCTCAGTTTCCTCTACTATAAAATGGAGATAATAATAGTACCTTCTTCCCATGAGAATCAAGTGAGATAATATTTTTTTAAATTGCTTAGCACAATACCTGGAAAATAGTAAGTACTTAATAAATGCTTGTTTCCTTCTTCCCTTCCTGATTCTCCCCTCTCCCTACTACCCCCTGCCTTTTTTTGCAATGTCATTGTGGAAATAGAATGTGGCTGCACAAGAATGCAAACCATTTTGTCTTGTTTATTTGGGCTACTTCATGTGTTGTTTTATCCCAGAACAAATGCATCATGTGTCAGCAAATTTTCATTGGATGAACCTCTCTGAAGGCTGGTCCTTCTAACTGGAGTAGTCATGAGAAGCATCATAGAAATAAAGACATTTGAAGACGTCTTTAAAGGTGTGCATTGTATTTCAATAAGGATATATAGTATGGACAGCCTATAGTGTGGACAGCTTCTACCTGAAGCTATTGCAGCTAAGTAGAATATTCTGAGCTTGAAATGTGTTGGCATGAACTTAAAGAACCCAGAGTCACCTCCATGACACTATGGAGTGATGAGGTGGGAATTTAGTGTTCTCTGAGAAATTTGACAAGCTTCTCAAAATTAAGTCGACAAGCCTCTTTAAGAAGAGAGCCCTGGTAGACATTAGGCTGGGATGCCCTGGCAGGGGAAAGCAGAAGAAAGAACAGCAGTCTTAGGGGCGGCCAGGTAGCACAGCGAGTAAGAGCACCGGCTCCAGTGTTGGAATGACCTGGAGATCGAATCCCGGGCTCAGACATTTAGCACCCACTCAGAAATACCTGACCATGTAACCTTGAGCAAGTTACTTAACCCTGATTGCTTTAAAAAAAAAAAAAAAAAAGCAGTCTTTTCAGCACTTTAGCCAGTGCAGCCATTGCTATTTGAATAGTACAAGACATGATGCTAGAAGGCTTTTAAAGTTCCTCACCATAAAATAAGTGAGTTCCTTTTGTGTTCAAGGAAGTGGAGCCCTTGGGATACTTGCCTAGCCCAGGCGCAAGGAAGACTTACAAACTAAAATTGGTTTCTGCCCACAAATCATATGACAGTTGAACTGAGAGGCTTGGAAAAGAGTAGAAAATGTGGCAGTTGGCAGAATCACTGAGGGAAGAAAATAGAGGAGTCCAAATAGATAACTTGATCTGAGTCTTGGACTTTTTTTTAACTTTCTGGTACATCTCAGATGAAATGGAAAGCTTCTTAGTTATTTTTGACTGAGGAGACCAACAGAAGTTGAAGAGAGCTTCATAACCATCGTCTGAGGAGATTTGTAGCCTTCTCTTATAGGGGAGACATTTACTAATCACAGATCTTCCTGCAGATGGAGGACAAAGGAGCAGATATCTCTGAAGACAGTGTCTCAGGTTAGGACTATACCTGAGGTACAATAGGTGGCCAAAAGAACAGGTGGAAAGAACTATAACCATTACTTCAGGAAATAGTATGATTAATGATAGACTTTTTTCAGTGAATGGTTGAAGAAGAAAGATCAGGTGAGAAGAGCTACAGACTTTACTAAATAAAAGGAGTTTATTCTCTGAAGCATCTCTAGCAGATGTTGCACAGGGTGATTTTGAAGAAAGCTGAACCACCAAAGATCAACAGGGAATGGCTAAAATGCAAAGCTTGGTGAGAAGCAGTGTAACGGTATCATTGATGAGACTTCAGTAGCTTTACAGAATTAGAGAAATAAGAGTTTTCCTTCTTTGTGTGTTCCATGTGGGTGCTCTGATCACATATGTTTCCCACGGTTTTAGGTCTGCATATGTGTTCTCTGTGGAAGACCAATATTCCCACTAAGGATGTGTTTATTTGTGGTAGAATGACCACAAGATTAGTGGGAGAAGTTACTGCTTCTATTACTATGATGCTACATTAAAAGGTTTTGGTGTGAACTGTATCCTCTGTGTGATAAGTGGAACTTTATGGGTTTTGAAGCCATGGTTTGACAAGGATTCTGATACCCAAAAGCACTTGGGCTTTAGCTAATTTGTTTTTTTTATGTTATAATAATATCATTTCAATATGATTGGTTTCCTTTGTATTTTGTGTATTTGAAAAGCATTATTCTGAGAAGAGGTCCACATGTTTCATCAGACTGAAAAAGGAATTCATGTTACACACATTTAAAAAAGGGTTGAGCTCCTACCTGGGGTGGCTAACTGTCAGGGGCTATAGGTATTTGACATCTTCAGGGCTTAGGGATTAATATGCCAGACATTTCAAAAAATGGGCATATGCCAAGAGATTGAAAAAAACCATCAAAGGTATTTTTACTTTTTAGAAAAGGAAAATAAAAGACATAAGCAACTAACAACCAATATACCTACTTTCTTATTTCCATAAAATTTTTATTAGAATGGTTTATGAACACATCAATAGCATCCTCAGTGAAAATGTAGGAAGAGAGAAGAAAAATATTCATAGACAAAAACAGGTGGTTTTGCTTTCTCTTTGCATCCCTAGCATTTAGCATACTGTCTGGCATACAGTATGCACTTAATGTTTATTGACTGATTTACTGATTGCATTCATTGAACAATTAGTATCAGACTACACAATTGACACAGTTGAAGATAATATAATATCCCAACCAAAGGGACAGGGACATTGGCATAGGATACTCCCAGATGAGGAATTCCCTCTACCAACACAGGATAACACCTTCTCTCTTAGAGTGTTGCCTATAGCAAAGTGAAATTATTTGGTCAGGGTCATATAACCAGAATATGTCATAGATTTAGAACTGAAAGGAACCTTAGTACCCCTTCATTTCACAAATGATGAAACTGAAGTGGAAAAAATTAAAGTGACTTGACCAAGGTCATACAATTAGTGAATAGGTTTCCTGGAATTCAAACCCAGATCTTCTGACTTAACTTGAGCGTGAGTCTTTCTAATTCTGATTACAGCACTATTCACTATGCCAGTTTTCCTCTCAATCTCCCACCATGTTTAATAATAATAGTAGTGATAATAATAATAATAATAGCATTTTCTTTGACATTGTAGTGTAATGGATTAAGATTTGGCCTCAGGATTAGGAAGACCTGGTCAGGCTCAGGTCCCACTTCTGACATATATATGCTGTGAGACCATAAAAAGGTTATTCAACTTAACAGTTCTCTAAGACAAGGAGTTTGAAATAAAAGGCTGACCTACACTGATAGAGAGAGCTTCACCATTTTTGAGTTCCCTATAGCAATGAAATTAAGAATTATAGTCCTATCCCTATTTGATTCTGTAGAACAAAATGAAGCCTTGAAGACTCTTCTCGGATAAAGTGTCTTCCACATGTAAGTTCAAATAATAAAAGATTCTGTTCAAAAAAACTTCAAAAATTGCCCTGTTCAATGATGTCTTCAGTTTGTCAAGTGGGCTTTTAAGCACAGAGATACTTGTTAGCTAAAGTTATCAACAATGTCATGGATGAGATCATGGAAAAAGTAGTTTGATTCAAAACCAAAAGTATGTATAGAATAATTTTACATATGTATGTGTACCTATTTTTGTCTAATGGTAGCCATTTCTCGGGCTGGGGTGGAGAAGGAAGAAAAAAGGGGAAAAAAAAGAAATTTACATGATAACTTTGGTGTATATTTGGAGGGAATAGTAAGTTGTACATGGTAAATTTGTAGTTTCATGTGTAATCATCTTAGTCATTGTCTGTGTTATTCATGGAAATGTTTGTTTTGTTCTATGTATTGAAAACATATATATATTTTTGCCTTTTGGAGGGCATTTGGGTTAAGTAACTTGCCCAAGGTTACAAAGCTAGTTTTTGTGTGTGTGTGTGGGTGTTAAGTGTCTGAGGCTGGAACAGAACTCAGGTTCTCCTGACTCCAAGGCCAGCATTTTACTCACTGCGCCACCTAGCCTCCCTGAAAATAATTTTTTTAAAAACCCTAAAGGGGGTCCCAAAAAATCCCCAAAGACTTACCCATGGTTAGGCAGGCATAGCTATTTCTCTCTGTGTATACTCTAGTTGTGGTTCAGAGCTCTCCATAGTCAATATTCATACAGAACAAAGAAGCTAAAGTTTAGCACCATCTAGCAAAGTTCAAAAGGATGCTGAGATACTTGCCATCTTGAGTGATTCAAATTAAATATAAATTTATTTGAATTAAGTACAAATCTCTATGGCTCTTTGGTCTAGAATGTGCCTTTTGACCCTTAATATGTGATTGCTACCCCACTGCTAGTCTATTGCTTCTGAATCTATGGCATATCTCTTATGTCTGGTCCTTCTGTTCATGGTACCTTATAATTACTGAATATTTTGCCTTCAGTGATCCACACAGTTGCTTCTGGTTTCTCACTAACTGAGATAGTACCATGCAGAATATCTTGTAAGCCCAAGCCAGGCCAGTCCAGACCAAGATGCCTGGGAGCAACATAACAATTGTCACAGGTGTCTCCCAACTAGAGCCCCCTGCCTTCCTGCCTATGGCATCACCTTTGGCAGGGTGTAGCACTAATGCAATATTCACAGTGCTGACAGTGATATGCCAGCATAGTTCTCAATCAGAATATGGCAGACTCTCCATATATAAGACAGAAGCAAAACATTTATCCAGGTACCAGAAAACCAAATCCCAACACCAGGAAACTGAATCCATCATAGCAACAAAGAAGTTAATATACCACAAGGCAGCAGGACCCACCCCATCCTTCCCACAAACTCACAAGCCTAGCTGTTACATCAGGGGTCAAATACTCATAAACCTAGCTGTATCCTTTGGTGCATCCTCTCCTCCCTCCAGCTCTAACTGCTCTAACTCTCAGCTTCTTGTGGGCTCTGCTCTACCCTTCAGCAAACTCCTCCCACCACAGGGAAGATCTTCAAATTCCCTTAAACTCATTAAGGGGCAGGGAAGATCTTCAAATTCTCAGTACCATTACTCAGGTCCAGGGAAACACACAGATATTGAAAGCTCACAAATATTCCTATTCACAGATCATATTATATTAGCTAAAATCAGGCCCTAGAAGACTGCCTACCTATTTAGTAAACTCCACAAATGCAAAAGAGATTGGTCTAACCACACACATAGAACTAAAAAACTACACATTCCTCAGATTATTGCATGCAGCTTATTGAGAACCCTATTGAATCAGATCACCAGTAAGTATATTTTGGACAAGCACTGAATGGGGATAATGGACTAGTCCCTATCTTGAGCAAGAGAAAGAAATTATACTGGATAATATTTGGAAAATTACACAGTGCTTTCAATGGCCCCAACCTGCTTTCTGCTGCCTCTGCACAAGCCCATCTCTTTACCGGGGGAAAAGAATAAACATGTATACAGCTTTTACTGTGTGCCAAGCACTGTGCTAAGTGCTTTTCAAATATTATTTGAATTTAATCTTTACTTCAACTAATGAAACATCATCATCTTAGAAGCCTTACCATTTAAAAGTGCCTAAAGGACAATTGAAGGACTCATGGTGGGCACCAGTAAGATACAGTACATCATCAGCAAATGAGAAGTGGCCTAGAAGACCTTATTTATCAGAGTATGTGGGCAAAGGGAAGGGGGTCAGTCATGTTTGGGGAATTAGAGACAACGAATGGACAACCTAAGTGATTTATTGATGCTTCTGAGATCTGAAAAGAGTGAGACTTAGATATCCAGAATACAGTGTAGATCTTTGTTGGAGTATTAGTGGGAAAATAATATCATGAATCACGTAAGTTAAGGTCATGAAAGGGTTATGACCTATGTGAGTGAAGGAAGGCTCCCCTCCTCCCCCAGCTGAAATCACAGGTCCACCAAAGTACCTAAGAATGATTAAATGAATATATAAAGATTAAGCCAATATTAGGAGGATACTTGAATCACAGGGCCATCCACAGTTTCATGGCAAACAGCACACATTCATCAGACATCTAGCTAGGGTTTGGAAGAGGCTACAGGATCATGAAGCAATTTCTTCTGTGTGAGGCCATATGATGCACAACAGGATTCAATACTCTCATCTATTAGTACTTTGCTTTGGTCAGCTGAGCAAACTAGCCCAGACAAGATGCAAGGAGAAAACAAATCAACTGCCTCTTGAAAAGATGCCTTCTCCTTTACTATTCATTCTCCCCAGACCTTTTTTATTTCTTCTTCTTTGCCTCAAACAAAGAATAGCCCACTTCTTAGATACAGCTGCTTTTCTCCAAGGGTAATTTTTTGACTGAAGGAATTTTCATTTTCTTCTCAGAGTTGGTGTTTGATATTTTTTCCATTTACTTCATTAGAGGATGCTTTAAAGTCATCTGTTCCCCCCTCCAGAAAGAAAATCTATTGAGTCTAATGCTGTGTTGAAAATCAGCTACAGCAGGGCTTAGCTTTGTTTTGTGAAAGATAATTAAGGAAAAAAGCTTTAAAAGAATACTGGAATTCGAGTCAGAAGATCTGCATTTTAATTCTATGATTCCTATTCACTAATCATGTGACCTTGGCTAGGTCACTTTAATTCTCTGCCTCAGTGTCATCATTTCTGAAATGAAGGAGTATTAAGGTCCCTTTCAGCTCTAAACCTATGACCCTGTCCTATGAACCTATGACTTTTTATACATAGATGAATTTTAAGAGTGTTTACACACACACCTGCTATCTTGCTTCCATTTTGTATGAATGAAATTCTCTGCTGCCAAAAAAAAAAATTGACTGGTTTTAAAATGACATCACCTGAAGAAAAAAAGGTGATTTTTTTTTCCCAGAGGAAATTGCTCTCACACTGCTTGCTATTTTCTAAAGATTCCCCCAAACTGATAAAGAATGAAAACTTTACTTTAACAAAACCTGCAGGAAAATTAACTTTAATTTTCTGTTATCTGGATGCTGTCATCTATTTCTGCTTCCTTTTGTTTCCTCAATAAAAGAAAAGGGAAAATGTCACATATTCTAGAGAGAATAAAACCAACCTTTTAACTCTCAGATTCAGTACCAAAGAACAAAATAGAGAATTAGGGTTTTATCTTCTCTTCCTTAAAAAAAGAAGGAAATGTCATTAAAAAACTGAAATTGATTATATTCTGAAATCAAATGGAAAATTTCATGCCAGGACTATTGCTCGGAATCCAAATGCTTCTCTAATGTTGTTCAAGGTTCGGTTAAGCTAGTTGTTAAGTAAATGAGTTTTATACACATAACACTGCTTTCAAAGATTTGATTTACCTTAGAAAACTGAGGCTAAATTAGGCCCACATTTGGAAATTGTAGAAAAGCTTAGAATAGCTTATTATTTAGGACTCACACAGAATTTAGGACTCACACATATTTTCTAAGCACCGACAATTGTGTGCTAGTTATTAAAAAAAAGTTCTGTGATCAGTTAGCATTATCATTCCCAAGAATCTCAAAAGGCAGGAAGTCCTGAATGTTCATTCCACTCTATCCGCTTATAGACTGATTTCTCTCAGGAGCCACATTGTAAGTCATAATAGTAAGAGAATAGTAAGAGAAGGGATGTTGAAGTTTAGCTAGCCCAAGCACTTCTTTTACAGAGGAAACTGAGATCCAGAGAGGTAAAAATTACATATCCAGGGTCATACACCTGATTACTGGAAGAATCAAGACCCACGGTGATGACAAAAATACCATGATCATTTTTTAAATTCTTGGATAACCACAGGACAAACCATGAGCTCTGATGGCCTTGAGCATGTTGGTTGCCCTGTGGAATAATTGTGGAAGGGCATGGACTCATTCCACTAGATAAGCAAGCATGGATTGGTTGTCATACATTTCCCAGAAGGAAATGTCCACATCAGTGGAATCCTAGCATCCATTTGATTACTTCATGGTTACCATTCTCTGAATTGGAAGGGACCTTGTATACAAACCCCCCTGCACATTCCTTCAAAATTGACACATAACATTCATCGAAAGATTTAAAACTTGGAGGGATATTGGAGATCATCTAGTCCCACCCTGTCATTTAACAGATAAGGAAACTGAGGACCATGGGGAAATGACTTGTCCAAGGTCACATAGGCATTGCATAGCATATCTGAATATTCTGACTCCAAATCAAACATTCTTCCAGTCCCTCCCTATCATAAGCATTGATACCCATCCCTATCTTGGACTAAAACCACCAGCTTCCCAGTTACCCAGACTTCTTCTCAACCTCCAAATCTAATATGTTGCCAAGGTCTATTGATTTTATCTTCATAACATGTCTTGAACGTGCTCCCTTCTCTCCTCTAACATTATCACCACTATGGTGCAGCCCTTATCATCTCATACCTGGACTATTTCTATAGCCTGCTTGCTGGTCTGTGTGTCATGAGTTTCTTTGCATTCTAGTCCATCCTTCACTCAGCTGTCAAAAGGATCTTCCTAAAGTACAGCCTGACCATATCATCTCACTTCTCATTCAATAAACTCCAATGGACCCCAAAAGCCTCCAGGATCAATATAAAACCCTTTGTTTACTTCAAAGCCTTTCAACACCACCACCCCCTTCCTACCCATCCAGTCTTTTTTACAACTTACATTCCTGCACTCTTCAATCCAGTCACCCTGGCCTCAAGACATGCTCTCTCACAGCTCCTGGTGTTCTCACTGGCTGTGCTTCATGCTTGGCATGCTCTCCCCCTCCTCCTCGCCATTTCCTGGCTTGCCTGGCTTCCTTCAAATCCCAGTTAAAATCTGGCCTTCTATGGGATATCTTTCCCAATCCCTTTTAATTCTAGTGACTTCTCTCTATTGAGTATTTCCCATTTATCCCATGAATAGTTGTTTGTGTGTGGTTGTTTGCGTGTATCTCCCCCATTCAACTGAGAATTCCTTCAGAGATCGGCTTTTACATTTCTTTGTATCCTGAGTGATTGGCCCAAATGCTTGGCACACAGTAGGTTAGTAAGTATTTAATATATATTTATTGACTAAAACAAATGAGATGTCAGGCACAAAGACATTAGTTATGCCCTGCCTCCTATTTCAGCTTGTTCTTTAAGGAAAACTTTGTCTGTAGGAAATGTTGAATGCTTTCTGTCAGCCAATGTTTGTGCTCTGGCTAGTGCTGGGGGGAGCAGTAGAAGGGGATGGCAATGACTAAAGGGGAGGTAGGAGAAAGACAAATATGGTTAGTGCTATGGAATGAAAATGTTATAGTCTCCAAATGATCAGCTTAACCTAATACTAGTCTCAGTATTTTTGAAAGCTGTCTGAAAAGTTTTTATTTTTAAAGGTATTCACAGTTTTAAAGAGAAATGACGAAGCCAATCAAAGATCGTGTGATCTGCAGCTTCCAAAATTGAAGTTTCTCTCACATGACATATGTGAGAAAGTGACTTTCCTTCCCCACCCCCAACTTTGTAGCAAAACAGAGAAGTCTAGTGTGGGGTTGACGTTTTACATCAATTATGATTTCTCCAACCAAACTTATGTGTTCTGGATCACCAGTAAAAGGTGAATTCATCCATCTATTTTTATTACTTCATATTGCCAACAATTAGTTATCTACAAAGCTCTTTGGGCAAGCCACAATAGAGTACTAAGTGGTATTCTGAAGTCCATATGCACTTAAAAACCAAAGCACAGAAATAAACTCAAGGCAGGATGTTCCATTATGTCTTTGAGATGAATATGGTGAAACACAGTCTTGGATCATTTAATGAGAGTATGAGATTGGGATCATAATGTGCTGAGAACACAAGCAATATCACATTAAGTCAGTGTCACATTAAGTCAGCATTACATTTATTGTAGCTTAGAGATCCTTTTTACCAAAGCCATCATTTTATGGGCAGCACCACAGAAACCAAGATAGTTGAGGGGGCTTGCCCAAAACATTAATAAGTTGCATTTTTATAGTATGCAAAGCATTTTCATTTATATTCATATGATCATACCTTTAGACATGAAAGAGACAAGATCTTTCAGTTCATCTCCCTTGTTTTATAGATAAAAGTCAAAAGTTAAGAAGCAGTAAGTGAAAAGCGAACATTTCTGTCCTGATTGATTGTGCAAAGGGAAACCTTTTCAAAAGGGTAACGTCTATGATCTTAATGGATTGCAGAAATTTTGATCCCTTATAAAGCTGATAGCAGAGTGTATATTCACTTGCCTGTCTGGGATCTAAACTATTATGTGATCTACTTATTGTATTACAAAAAATTGTTTGACCAAGATCATTATAATACTCATGGAGGGTGGGAGGAAGGTGATAAATAAGATGTCAGATACCTAGGTTTGGAGATACTAGGGTATCCATCTTGTCCAAAAATCTGCCAAAGGAGCCTGCCTAGTCAGCAACCAGTGGAAACTCATCAGGTATAAAGGAGGGGTGGAGTGGACAAGGTGAGGACAAGTAGGTAGCTCTTTGGGTCTTATGAGCTCTAAGTAACAAGATCCTATAACTCCTTGTAGCAGCAAGCACCCCAGTGTCCTCAGGGTTTGCTGCCAATACAGGTTCTTGGATCTGCTTTGATAAAGGAAAGCAACTCAAAATGGGTTAACAAGCTTACTTTAATCAGTCAAATATGTATTGTTTACCTAGTTCGGGGGGAAAAGGTCAGCACCCTGAACTTCAAAGTATACAGGCAGAATTATCAAGACAGAAACAGATCAAATAGACAGCTTTCCAAACTGTCCAGCCATTACATCCATACCAAATCAACATCTGGATTTCAACATCTGGGTTTTTCAAAGCCAGGGGGCTCTGGACAACGGCTAGCCCAGAATCCATATCAAATCACAGAACACTTCTCAAAGTGAGCCCCAAAACAAAGCCACACATCAGGGCTTACATAGCCCTCTCCTGGCTCAGAGAATGCAACAACCTTATTGACTCACTGGCCAATCAAAAAGTATCTACTGAAAAACAAGCCTCCCACCCCAGGCTCCAGGCGCACTCCAGCCTAGGGGCAGGGAAGATCTTTACATTTACATTCCCATTACACTCCTCATACAGTCATACCTAAAAGAAGGAATGAGGTAGAAGAAACATTCAAGGATGCATGTTAATATACCATTCCTTTGATATTCTCTGTGTCCAAGTCCTCAGGTCATTGAGAAGCACAGTCCAAGACAAAATTTTCTTTTTCATAGGAATAAAGACCCAGACATATAAGGAAAGCTACATAGGAAAATCATATGCACTGACATAGTGAGGTCCCACCTAACTCTCTCGTTTTACTTTATTCTTTCAAGGACAACCAATTCTACAAAAACAATATCATCAGGACATAGTTAAATACCAGCCAAGAAGTGCATGCACCTGGATGGAAGAATTTCCAACAAGGGAGAGAGGACAATGGCCCCACCAGGGCTACTACTGTCAGTAACTATTGCATTCTTGTTCCACCTTAGAAATCTGAGCAGTCATCTTGGGGAGGGAGGTGGGAAGGGAAGTGGAGAAAATTTAAAACTTATGGAAGTACATGTTGAAAACTAAAAATAAATTTATTTATTTTAAAAAGAAAGAAAGAAATCTGAGCACAAACTTAGAGGAGACTAGATGTTTAAAAAGGATGAAAGGAGCCAGAGCTGTGGATACTACCAGATTGCAAAGACTGACAGTGGGGTTAAAAAGCTTCAGGGAAAACAAAGGAGGCCTTGCAGCACAGCCTGGTCATGAAATGAAGATTACAAAGGGGAATTCTTAGGTTCCATCTATAATATTCCATACAAAATGAATTAGTTTTGCTGAACTATTCCCCTCCTTTCCTTTGAACAGATTTAAGATAATGGTATCAACCTTAGGGTAGTTGTGCCTTGGAGACTGCCAAAGAATCAGTCCTTCCCACTGGACTAGGAAATAGTTACTGACACATGTTCAAATGATTTGAATTATCCCATATAAGAGGTTAGATTGTAGTAGTTGGAAAACAATTGAGGGGCTGTGCGTGGGTATTGGATAAGTGGGGAGTATTTCTTTGATAGGAGGCAACACATCCTAGTGATTAGAGGGGATTTTGAGTCACCTGGAGTTCATAATGGAAACTTCCATAAGACATCAGACTTCAAGCAGACATCAGGCTACCAAGTAGGTCTCTGTGTGACTCGGAGAATTTCTTTAGGGAAAAATTAAGACCAAAAATGTATCGTGAAAGAGTATCTCTTTTATTTCCCTTGTTCTTTGAATAAAATCCAACATTTTCCCACAGTATTGTGAATAGGGTGCATACTCATTAGTAGGAAAGCAGCCTCAGTGTACCAGAAAATGCCATGCATATTTTCCCAGATTTCTTTACTGTAAATATGTATACAAGTCAAAAGAAATGAGACAGGTCTCCAAAAGGTCTCTGGGTCTTTTATGTCAGGATGATCTCTGATCCAAGGGTTTCAAAACCATTTTAGAGTCTTTTGACTTCCTCTGACTTTCTGTGCTCTACATTTTGACTTAAACATTATAGAATGAAGCATTCAGTTAGTGGCTACTTTCTTCTCTGCTTATTAAAATAACTTTTTCTGTGTCACCATTTATTCTCCTTTTCCCAGGGAGCTATCAGACAAGGGTGTTAGTATACTTTAAGTGTCCAAAGTTTCCAGGCTCCTTTTTAACTCCTTGGCAGTATTCAAGGGCATAGTGAAGAATTCATTTCAATGAATAAATATTAATTAAGTACCTGCTATGGGTAAAATACTAGTTTAGGTATGAGGGACAAAAAGATTAAAGTTAATGTAGTCCCTGCCTTCAAGGGTATTACAATCGAATAGAGGAGACTGGTTATAGACATAAATATCTGTGATATATGAGAGAAAAAGCAGCTAGGTGGCACAATGGACAGAGTGCTGGGCCAGGAGTCAGGAAGAAACATCTTCCTGAATTCAAATCCAGTCTCAGACCCTTACTAGGTATGTCACCCTGAGCAAATCATTTAACTCTATATACCTCAGTTTCCTAATCTGTAAAATAATCTGGAGAAGAAAATGATAAACTACTTCAGTATCTTTGCCAACAAAACCCCAAATGGGATCATGAAGAGTTGGACAAGACTAGAAATGACTGAACAACAACAGATGCAGAAAAGGGGCTATATGATGTTTGAGGAGAGAAGTGTTTTCCTTTTTCTTTAATCAGTGTTAGATCAGAGAAGGCATTCTAGAAAAGTGGATAGGATGTACAGAGACAGAAGTTAGAGTGGTTTTGTGATGAACAAAGAGAAGAACAATTTGTATGAACCACAGAGTGTGAGAATGAGAGGAATGCACAACGTAACTGTAAAGGCAGGTTGGGAACAGGTTGGGAAGGGCTCAAAAAGTCAGAAAGAAGAATATATTTTATCCTAAAGGCAATAAGGAGCCACTTGAGCTTACTGAGTAAGGGAATAGTGTGGTTGGACCTATACTTAAGAAAAATCACTGTGGCAGTTTTGTGGTGGATGGACTGAAGTAGTAAGAGACTTGAGACAGGAATACTAATTGGGAAGCCATTCCAATAATGTAGGCAAGAGGTGATAAGGACCTGAAATTAAGGTGATGGCTGAGCAGAGATAAAGGGTTAAATGCAAGCAGATCTACAAATGACAAGATTTAATAACTTATTTGATATAAAAGGCAAGGGGAAATGAGGAGTGGAAGTTGTCTCCAAAATTACACATTTTAGAGAATAGATGATGTCTTTGATATAAATAAGGCCTGAAGAGGGATGAGTTGTAAGGTGAGAGGGGGGGAGAAGATAATGAAGATAATGGGTTGTTTTCGATATGAGGAATTTGAGATGTCTCAATTTGAAATATCCAAACTTCCCTCACCAAAGGTGATGACAAAGCTTACATGGGAGAGAAGAATGAACCAGGAGCTATCGTTTTTTAATACATGCTATTATGATTTTCATAATTTTGGTAAAAATACTTACTAATTTAGTGAAGTTGTTACATTTGTGTTAGAGAAGTTGACTTCCTCTTCACAGTCTATCTCAGAGGTTCCTAAACTTATTTGGCCTACCACTCATCTTTTAAAAAAAAATACTCAGTGCACCCCCTGGAAATCTGCTTTCTTTAAACCTTTAGTGTTTTTCTTATTTGTGTCATATATATATATGATGCATCTGAAATTTAATAATTTATTATAAATGTGTGGGTTTTTTCTTGCATTGAAATTTTGATGACACAATATTACATCATGCATCTATATAGTATCATATTGCAAACAAGTCATTACATGTACATATTACCAACTGATTGTAGCAGCAAGCACCCTGGAGTCCCTAGAGTGGCTGCTCACACCGGTTCTTGGATCTGCTTTGTTAAAGGAAAGCAACTCAAAATGGGTTAACAAGCTTACTTTAATCAGTCAGACATATATCGTTTACCTTGTTCAGGGGAAAAAGGTCAGCACCCCAAACTTCAAAATATACAGACAGAATTATCAAGACATTAACAGATCAAGTAGACAGCTTTCCAAACTGTCCAACCATTACATCCATACCCAGTCAACAGCTGGGTTTCCACATCTAGGTTTTTCAAAGCCAGGGGACTCTCAACAACAGCTTCCCAGAATTCAGATCAAATCACAGAACACTTCTCAAAGTGAGTCCCAAAACAAAGCTACACATCAGGGCTTATATAGCCTTCTCCTGGCTCAGAGAATGTAACAACCTTATTGACCCACTGGCCAATCAAAAAGTATCTACTGAAAAACAAGTCTCCCTCCCCAGGCTTCTGGTGCACTTTAGCCTAGGGGCAGGGAAGATCTTCCAAATTTGCATTCCCATTACACTGATGCATTCTGGACTTCCCAACAACACAAGACACACTTGTCTGCCAATACTTGCTTGTTAAGACCTGTTGGCAGACTTGACCACTGATTAGTTATAACTTGCGTTTTGTGCATTTATTGGAAAATATAAATGTAACTACTATGACTTTAACTCTGTTATACAACAGATGAAACATGTAATTTTTCAAAATTCTCTTCTCAGGAGTGGCCAGGTGGTGCAGTGAATAGAGCACCGGCCCTGGAGTCAGGAGGACCTAAGTTCAAATGTGGCCTCAGACACTTAACACAAAAACTAGGAGGGTGACCTTGGGTAAGTCACTTAACCCCAATTGCCCTCCAAAACAAAAGAAGCAAAAAAATGTTTTTCTTCTCTTCTTTCCTTATGCTTCCACTGCTCCCTTATTTTTATTCAACCCTGCCCCCACAATTGCACCAGAAGTTACTACCATCCTACTGGATCGTTCCAATGCCCCCAGGGATCAGTATTGTCCTATTTGGGAATATCTTCTCCCTGTACTGGGAACTGCAGTCAAGTCACAATGCTAAAGTTGTGATATTAAGAAAAATATCCAAGGTGACAGGCAGCAATTGTCCTAAACAGAGAATTGTGATTTCAACTCAAGAGAAAACACAAAGAGAAGCTATCTTATAAGAAGGAAAGCTTCCTATTTAAACACATACCATTAAGGGAAAAAAAGGTACACTACAAAAGCAATTTTAGTTGCCACAGGTGCTCTTTTTAAACATCCAAAAGCCCCCTTGTGGGAAGCATCATTAAGAATCTTTGCTGATAAAGAAGTTCTCGTGACACAATGTCTTTACAACTCTATTAATATTTGATACAACATAAAAGAAGAAAGGAAACCAAGTTGTCTTTGGAGTGCCTTTGTACATCAGTTCCTTCTCAAAAAGAAAAATTGGAGTTGATCGTTTGGAATATTGAAAATCCAAATTCAAGTCAGAATTTTAAAATTGACTTACTAGAGGAAAAAAAATCATATAGCTATTCTATAATATTTGAGAAAAGAATAGATGTTTGCTCATTAAAATAAATTCATATAGCTTTATATCAAGTCAAAATTTTTTACTAGTGTCAACCTGTCTAATAAAAGTCTGAAATGTGGCCCTTTCCATGGCCTATAAATATAAAGGAATATTAATATGCCAGAATAAACAATAAGAATTCAGAGAAACTGACGCAGAGTAAATTGAACAGCCAACACAACATCCACAATAATGTAAGAGAAAACAACACTGAGAGACAGCAGAACTCTGATCAATGCAGCTGATCTCGACCTCAGATGGTGAAATATACTTCCTTCTTCATATCAGAGAAAAAGGGTCTATAGGTATGGAATAAAGCACATATTGCCAAGTATAATCAATGTATTGGTTTATTTTGCTTAACTCTATCTCTTTCTTACAAGGGAAATTTTGAGGTAGGGGGTAACTAGAGGAGTTCTTGAGACATGACATTGAAGTCAAAGAAAAAGACATCAGTAAAAAAACTCATTGTTTTTCTTTCACAGAGTTGAACATACCTATACACTGAATTTTTCTTGTGATTTAATTTTTTTTAGATATCATCCCATTATATTCAACTCACGTGCATGCCCTCTGTTTTATACTCCTTCTGGCTGTCCTAATAATGAGAAAGTTCTTAGGAGTCACAAATATCATCTTCCCCTTTAGGAATGTAAACAGTTTAACCTTATTGAATCCCTTATGATTTCTCTTTCACATTTACCTTTTTATGTATCTCTTGAATCTTGAATTTTAAAGTCAAATTTTCTATTCAGCTCTGGTCTTTTCATCATGAATGCTTAAGAGTCCCCTATTTCGTTGAATATCCATTTTTTCCCCCTGGAGATTTATGCTTAGTTTTGCTGGGCAGGTAATTCTTGGATGTAATCCTAGCTCCTTTGCCCATTAGAATAATAGTTTCTGGAGCAGCCAGGTGGCTCAGTGAGTAAGAGCACCAGCCCCCAGTGTCGGAATGACCTGGGGGATCGAATCCAGGCTCAGATACTTAGCACCACACCCAGAAATAACTGGTTGTGTAATCTTGAGCAAGTTACTTAACCCCAATTGCTTTAAAAAAAATAAAAGAATAATAGTTTCTTCACTGAGTAAAAACATTTGGTCAATTCTGCTTTTCTAAGGAGTTCTTCTCTTCATTGGATTTTTGTATATTTTTTCCATTTCACCAGTTCTCTTTTTTAAGGAGTTCCTCTTTCCACTGGATATTTTGTATACCTTTTACCATTTGGCCTATTCTGTTTGTTAAGGTGTTATTTTCTTCAGTATTTTTTGTGCCTCCTTTACCAAACTGTTGACTCTTTTTTCATGATTTTCTTTCATTATTCTCATTTCTCTCCTCCATTTTCCTCTACCTCTCTTATTTGATTTTTAAAATCCTTTTTGAGCTCTTAGAATGCTTTTGAATCTAAGACCAATTTACATTTTTCTTTTAGGCTGCAGATGTAGCAGTTTTGACTGTTGTCTTCTTCTGAATTTGTGTTTTGATCTTCCCTATAACCATGATAACTTTCTATAGTTAGGATCTTTTTTGTTGTTTGCACGTTTTCCCAGACTATTTGACATTTAACTTTATATTAAAGTTGGGCTCTGCTTCTGGGATGGAAGGGGTTTTACTTTTTTGTACAGCTATTTTCAGACCTAGTTCTGGGGAACTGTAAGCTTTCAGTTCTTCCAAGGTGGTATGATCTAAGGAGAGATGTGTTTAGTGCTCTCCTGGACTGTGCTTTGGTCTGTGAGTGACCACAAGCACTTTTTTCTGTCCTGGCATAGTGACCAGGGTCCCCACTCCCCTGTAGTAGCAAGTTTTAATATTCTACTGCTCCTCCTTGCCCTGAGACTGTAACCCAGGACTGCAGCCTGGATCTGAGTGTAGGCAATGCAACAGAGTCCTGTACCCAGTGCCAGCAAAAAAAAAAAACCAACCTTGTACTCTCCTGATCAGTTGTCTGACCTGACCCTCTTACCATCTGTGGCTGATAACTCTGGAAGCAATCACTGCTACCACTGACTCAGTCACCCCTAAGGCCTGCTGTTGGTGTGCTGGAACAGTGTGCACTTGACTGGGCTCCCCTCTCACCACTATCACCAATGTGATAAACCCTTCTTACTGACCTTCTAAGGTGTCTCGGGAAGGAAAATGGTCTCACCCCATCCTTCCATGGATTCTGCCACTCCAGAATTTGTTTGAGGCATTATTTAAAGTAGATTGGAGAGGAATCTGGGAAAGCTCAGATGAGTCCCTGACCTTTCTCTGCCTTCTTGATTCTGCCCTGCCCCCAACCCCACAAGGCACTATGTTCTGAAACCAGGTAAGTCTTCTCCCCTTTTTTATGGTGAAAACTAAACTGGAAATCAGGGTGAGGGATGAGCATGGAAGGAGATGAGGTAGAAAGGAGGATAAAGAACAAGAACTTTTCCTCTCATGCTAGTCACCTCTTAGTAATTGAAGAAAAAAAGAAATAAAAAAAAGCTGAGTTACTGCATTCCTAATCTTTTCTAATTCCCCTCCTCCCCTCCCCAAGGACTCTCCTAAAGACAGATAAAGATTGGTCAACAAAATTTCTCCCAGTGTTCCAGAGAGTAACTAATTTCCTGTAACCCCTTTAAATTAACTATTCCTCACTATTCAATAACCTATCAATTCTTCAATTTCTAACTTTGTTTGGGGAAAAGTCAAGATGACACTTTTCAAACTCTTAATGTCTTTCATGAGCTCAATTATAATCAAGTTTCGAGAACACTTCCAAGGATGAAACATTTTACTTGAAGACAATTTATCTACTTTATATGTCATTAAAGGTGATTGGCAGAGTATCCTTGGGGAGTTCATACACAGAAGTAGAATAACAGCATTTCTTGTAGGTAGGTGGATTTCAACTGATTTTAAATTGCCAAACCCCTTTCCCCAAAGAAACCAAGTAAAACTGGGAAATAAAGATGATTATTGCTAAATGAGAAGCATTCATTGATATCTGTATTTGGCCTGGCAAGATTATAACATAGGATTATACCATCAGTCTCAAGAGAAGCTCAGGACATGACAGTATATTCCCCAAATCTTTGTATACTTTGGATGATTTAATGTAATGCTTTCAGATTAAAATTGTTCTATAGGGAGTCCCGATTATGCTTCCTGTTTCTCACACCCCAAAAAGCTGGTATTTGCATAGTACTTTATGACTTATAAAGCATAACCTTAGGATCATAGAATCATAATTGATAGCATTGATAAAACACTTTAATGTTTGCAAAGTGCTTTACAAACATTATCTCATTTTATTCTCACAGTACTCTGGGAGATAAGTGCTATTATTATCTCCATTTTACAGATAGGGAAGTGAAGGCAGAGTTAAATAACTTGCCCAAGGTCATTCAGCTGGTAAGTATCTGAAGCTGGATTTGAACTCAGGTTTCCCTGACTTCAGTCCAGCTGGACTTTACCTAACTGCCTCAGAGAGAGGTTAAATGATGAACCTAAAGTAACACAAGTTTGAAATTTGAACATGGATTCTCTTACTTAGCAAGCTAGTGCTCTTTCTACTTTACTAGGCTTAAAACCATGGTTGCCAACTTTTTTCCAATATAAGGAACCTTTTTAATATAAAAAAAATTGTAAAATTCACAAGAATAGTAGTACTGTAAGTATCCATTAATCTAAAAACTACATAAAGACAAAAGTATTCAGAAATACTTTTAAATGAATATATATTTTATTGATCACACATTTATTGATGATTTTATTGATCAGCATACATTTGAAAGAGCAGTGCTCATACATGTTATTTATTCACCTACCACAGAAGTTGTAATCACTTATTTATAGATTTTCTGACATATTGCACAAATTCCACTGTTCTTCAGATGCCTGTGACCACATATTGCATAATACTGACATAGTCCAAGCCGCCATTTTATTTGTTTTGTTTTAAGACTTTGTGTTTCTATTTTGCCCAGGCTGGAAGTACAAGGGCTACTCCTAGTCTTGCAACCACCACTGTTTGGCACCAGATCTTTGACCAACCTACCCAGGTGGTCTGCATTTCATAATTAGAGTGGTTCATGCCTCCTTAGGCAACATTGTTGTTCGCCACCTGAGTACCTACCATATTGATGCCATACTCAGCACAGACACCTGATATGCTTAGCTTACTACAACTCAGAATTCCCAAGCTCACGAAATCTGCCAGCCTCTTCACCCTCAATCCCTCATGACAGCGGAGTTAACCTACAATCAGGCCTACACCATCAGGCACCCCTACCCACCCCAGCCAAACTATATTTTACAAATTAATAAACTGACACTTGGAAAGGTTAAGCAATTTACCCAAAGTTTAGGACAAGTGCACTTTATGAAAATTATTTAAAAATTAAAAGTTTAAAAAATTTAAAAAAATAATAATTATCCTCCAAAACTTCCAACAGAAGTGTCCTACTCAGACACTTTATTGTAGTGTGGACTTGATTTCAGGTCCTTGAAGCAGCAGAACACAAGGTATTTCAAGTCTTGTCAAGCTTAAAAGGATTCAAATAGGAATACAATGACAGATTATATGTCTATCACTCAAATACCAGCACAGCAAAGTTCAGAGGGGTGCCTCACAGATTAACATTAGCATGGTGCATTTTTTGACCTTTGTGTCTTAGAAGGAGCACTGACTGTTAGAGAATAGCTCATAGATCATAGACTTAGAATTAGAGGGTAACTTAGAGATCATCAACTGCCCCTCCCCCAATTCATTGAAGCCCAGGGAAATTAAATGACTGTACAAGGTCATACAAGCAGCAAGTATCAGATCTATCATTCAAACTAAGGTCCTCGACCACAAATCCAATTCCAATCTCCACTCTGAAGAGATCATTCTTCTTGATAAAATAATTGATCCTTGAGTAATTGAAAAATCCCTAAAACAGTTATGAATGGAATGACAAAAGAGTTCCGATATTTCTCTTCTGAAAGGTAGAAATGGGCAATGCCTAAATTTTAATAGAAGGCCATCTTTATTTCCTTATCACATGAAGCACTAAGGTCTTCAGTCCTTCTAAAATGATTTGTCCATCTGGCTCCAACAATACTTCCTCAAGAGCTAGTCAATATGAACAACTTTTAAAGACTTAAGAGCCATGTAATCCATGTAATGACCAACAATGATTCCACGTGTTCAACGTTAAAGAATGCTACCCACCAGAAAGTGAGTTGAGGGGCTCAAGATACAGGATGAGGTGCACAGTTTTTTACATGGTCAGAGCAGGAATTTGCTTTGTTTGACTATGCATATTTCTTAGAAGATATTTTTCTTCTCAATGGAAGGAGAAAGTAGGAGGAAGAAAAAGTAAATACTTGTTAGTGGAAAAAAAATTTAATTAGATTTTTAAAAGATAGTCAATACTCGGAGAGTTAAAAAAAGTTATAAAGCATATTTTGCAAGATTATCTAACAAGAAAGCTTGAAATTGCTTTCTGTTGTTAAATAGCAATCAGTTAGGCCATTCCTAAAAACACTTCATAATACCATGTTTTGCTTCTAGAAGTAAGTAGTCTCTTTCTGCCCCTAGCTAGTGATCAAATGTATATTTCAGAGCATAAAGATTGATATCCTGGGTAATTTTACCCTTGATTATACTGCAAATGTAGTTCTTCCCATATTCAATAAATGAATAATTCCCTTTTAATTAAATAAATGCCAAGCCACTCAGCATAGGCCTAGAAATGGCCTTAATATAGCCCCATGTATGCACACAAATGCTGAAGACCATGGGGAGGGAAAAGATTACATTTTCACACCTTCAATTGCTTATTAGAAACAGCAGCAGGGAAAATAAATTATTTTGACAGTCACATTTTTAAGGGTTGCTGCAAGTACAATATTTGGTTTCATAATCATGAATATAATGAAAAAAGCATCTGCTCACAAAGTATGGACCTCTTCTTGCCAAAGCCAGGCAAGCAGGAAGAGGAAAAAAAAAAGAGGTCCCATTTACATAAAACACTACTTACTAGTACCCTGGGTCGCATGTGTGTATGAGTGTGTGTGTATACACATACATATAAATTATATATATTTATACCCATAAGATATATAATATATATAACTCATGTATATATGTGTGTATATGTATGTGTATTATATATGTATAGGTGTATGTATGTGTATATGTATAGATTGTGTATATGTGTGTATATGTGCCTTGGTGTGTATATGACCATGTATATGTATGCATGCATGTGTGTGCATATAAATGTGCATTATTTATATGAGTATGTGCATTGAGTATAAATGGATGTGGATATGTGTATATGTTAATGTATATGTGTATCTGTGTGTATGTATGTATATGTGTGTGCCATATGTGTATGAGTATTGTGTGTATGTATATGTGAACTGGTGTGTGTGTAAATGTATATGTGCATGTGTATATGTATATATGAATGCACATTGCGTATATTTATATGTGTGTATGCATGTGTATGTGTATATCTATTGTGTGTGTTATGTGCACATGTGTTATGTGTATAATACATGTGTGTGTCTTGTGTGTACGTATATATGTGAATATGTGTGTGTCTGTGGGTATATATGTGTATGTATATATGACTGTAGGGGCAAGGTAAGCCCCTCTGTGAGGAATAAGATTACACAAATCAAAGCCCCAATTCAATATGACCTTTCTATTACCCAGAACTGTTTGGGAACAGGGATCCTGAGAACTTGAGGGCTGCTCCTCTCCTGGAACCCTGGCCAGGTCCTTGAGAAGAGATATGATAACTGCCCAACTCCTGGAACTAGCCATTCCAAGGAATGGGGGGGCCTTGGAGGGATTGGCCTCCGACCAAGACCTCACATCAGATACAATGCTTGCTAAAAACACCTGGCAATATGCCTTCTTTGTTCTCAGCACTACTTAAACTGCAAGATTCAGACCCCAAATTGGAATCTCACCCATGAAGGAGACGTCCTGCCAGGGACCTTCCTGGGTGGGACCCTGACAGCTGTACCAGGATTCCCCAGCTTGTGTGGTCAGGTGTTGGTGCTTCCCCACAACGGTGATGCTTGTAAATATATATATATATATCCACTATTAATCATGGTTGCTCTTATTCTGCTATCTTTAAGCCTCTTACTGTGTTATCTCTGGTTTCTTTCTCACTTGCCTATATATATATATATTCTGAATAAATATTCTAAAGAAATTGCCTTGGGTCTTTCTTGGAGTGCTGAGCATTCCATTTATGTGAATCCTGAACCCTCTTAATTGGACAATGACCATGCAATGTGTATATGTATATCAGTATGTGAATGTGAATGTGTATGTTCACATGTATATGTATATGTGCATGTATTTCTATGTGTATATATGTATATGTGTATTGTGTGTGTATATGTGTGCATATGTGTATGTATGTATATTGTGTTGTGTGTGGGTATGTGTGTATGTAGATGCATGTGTATGTGAACATATGTATATGTAAATTGCATTGTGTATGTGTGTATATGTATGCATATTATATATGTATGTGTGCATTGCATTGTGTATGTGTATATTGTATATTGCATTAATGTGTGTGTAAAAGTATATGTGTATGCGCATGTATACATGTGTGTGCATGTGTGTATACATATATGTGTATGTGCATGTGTGTATATTGCATCATGTATATGTGTATTGTGTGTATTTATGTATATGTGTGTATATATGTGCATATATATTGTGTATATGTAAATGTATGTGTGTATGTGTGTATTGTATGGGTATGTGTGAATGTATGTGCATGTGATCATGCAATGTGTTATGTATATGAGTGTGTGTGAATGTGTATTTTGCATATATATCTATAGTGTGTGTATGTGTACATATATGTATGTGCATCTGTGTGTGCACATGTGTGTATATGTATTTGTATATGTGTATGTGATACGTATATGTGTATTGTTTGTGTGTATGTATATGTATTTTGCATTGTATATATGCATGTGTATATGTGTGTGCATGTATTGTGTATGTGTGAACTGCATGTGTGTATATGCATGTGGATTGTGGGTGTGTATATGTGGATTATGTGCATATGTATATGTAAGTCTGAATGTGCTTGTGTATGTATGTGTGTATATATGCATATGTGTGTGTGCATCTGTGGGTATGTATTGGGCATGTGTGTATGTTTATGTGTGTGTGTGTTTTTTTAAGGGCAAAGCCAATTCATTTCATTTCAAGTAAGGTTATTGCATCTGACATAAACCCATAGATCCTGATTGCAGGTGGCAGAAATTCTTAGTCTTCTCCACCAACACATCACAAAACCTAGAGCTTCTTCTTGCTCTCCCTACCAATTAATGCTGCTAATTCCATTAGGTCAATAGAATCTTTTTTATTTTATTTTATTTATTTTGCTTTTTGGAGGGCAATTGGGGTTAAGTGACTTGCCCAAGGTCACATGGCTAGTTTTTGTGTTAAGTGTCTGAGGCCGGATTTGAACTCAAGTACTCCTGACTCCAGGGCCAGTGCTCTATTCACTGCGACACTTAGCCACCCTCAAGGTCAATAGAATCTTAAACAAGGTGAATGTATCTGCATAAATCTACCTAACTCTCCTTGAGTCTTTTCTTTTTAATCAGGAGAAAAAAATGCAAATCTATTCATTTTGGGTTAATAAGGAGATTCAGGCACATGAAGGGACATGTAACCACCTAGAGACCTATTTCCTACAATTGCAGTTGTTCTACAAGAAATCTCACTCTGCTTCTGTTGATATTGTCACCTACTCTGCCTGAGTCATTTGTTGATATAAGCAGAATCTTAGTATATTCAATGTCAATAAGTCCTGGACCTTTAAAAGCAAATATTTAATACTTATCTCTCTGGTCACACAACCCAATTTGGATAAGTATGTTATGTTTTAGACTAGTTCTTTGCATTATTCTGTGATGTAATGTTGTTGATTTGGAAAAATCCAGGAAGGGGTTTGGAGGAGAGAAAGGACAAATTGTCTACCATGTTTATTCTCACCTTTTAATATTTGCTCATAATTCTGCCTCCCTGTGGAGATTACTTCCCTACTTCTTTCCACCAGAAGACAATTTATCCTTTAGAGGTTTTTCTTCACCATGAAAATTTTATCAACTAATGTAACCTACATCAAGCTCTTTGTCCCTCTTGATCTCTGACTTTATATATACTGTTATAGATAGATATCATATAATACAGGGACTAGATCTATGATTTAGTTGTTATATGGTACTCCCAGGTGATGAAACTCCCTATATTAATTTAGGTAGGCACCTTATCAGAAAAATATAGTATTAGAGAGTTTCTAGATCAATGAGAATTTAAGTGATTTTCTAAGTAGTGCAGCTAGTATATATCAGAAATGGGATGTGAAAACAGGTCTTGACTCTAAGCCCATCTCTTTCCACTATACCATATTGCCTCTCAATAAAATTTTATATCTAACACAACATAGTACATATTATACAAAATAGAATAACATTATATATAACATGCTACACATGTTATATATAATATATATAATAAACTATGTATACTTCTATGTTTCAATGGATTATATGAGCACTTCAATGTGTCTATTCCCTCTGGTGATGCTAATTATAGCCGAACCATGCCATCTCATCTCATGTCCATATTGTTTCATAAGTCCTCCACTGGGTGGCAGGGGAAGGAGGGAATCCCTTGCCAATGGACTAATGACTTTTTTCTAAGTTTTTGAAAATGAAAATTATGTGGATATCAGTGAAAAAAGAGGGTTGTCCATTTGTTCTCTATTTTTAAAAAATTAATTTCATTGATTCTCTTCAATTTAGTTAATATATGTTTTGGGAGATATAATTTTCCCCCTAAATACTGCTTTAGTTGCAATCCAGATTTGTTGGCATTTTGTTTCATCATTGTGATTTTTTTTCACATAACTATTCACTCTTTCCATGTTTATTAATTTCTTGTTTTTTGGCCCACTAATAATTTAAGATTTCATTGTCACAGCTCCATTTGTGTCTGTGTCTTTTATCTGTGCTCCCTGAACTGATTACTATTTCATTGCATTATGGTCTGTAAATGATGTGTTTATTATTTCTTTTTTTAAAGATTTACTTGCAATATAATACAATTTTTGTACAAGCTCCATTGTGATGCAAAGAAATATGGATATTTTAGCAGTCCCATTTAAGTGTCATAAGTTTTTTTTAGCTTTAGTTTCTTCAGTAATTTGTTCAAGTCTATATTTTCCCTTTTGTTTATCTTTCTGTTATTTTTTGTCCAAAAGCACAGAAGATATATTCACTCTCCCTTTGTACTCAATTTATTTTTTTTTGTCATAAACCTGTTTTGTGACTTCATTTATTTCTTTTATTTTTAAAATGTTTTTATTTAATAAAATTTTTTATTTTTAGTTTTCAACATTCACTTCCCTAAGTTTTTAATTTTCTCCCCCTTCTTCCCCCATCCCTCCCCAAATTGACTTGCAATCTGATACAGTCTCTACACAAACATTCCTATTAACCATATTTTCATGTCAGTCATATTGCACAGAAGAATTACAACAAATGGGAAAAAACAGGTGACTTCATTTGTTCTACCTCTTACACACAATTCACCATTGATAATATGTTTCATCCTATATGTGCACATCATGTACCTCTCCATTGTTCTTTGGACAATGCACTATTTGAATCTTCTATGCCCTGGTCTCCAGTCCAGGAGACTTACCTTTCTGGCAAGCCTCTGGGAATTCAAAGCCCACACAAGACCCTTGTCTATGTGCTACTTAATATGATTTAGGTGGCAGCTAGATAGCTCACTGGATAAAAAAAAAAAATCACTGAGCATGGAGTCAGGAAGAGCTGAGTTCAAATCTGGCCTCAGATACTTACCAACTATATGAACCTAGGCAAGCCACTTAAACTATGTTTGCCTTAATCCACTAGAGAAGAAAATTTCAAACCATTCCTGTATCCTTGCCAAGACTGCCATGGACAGTCTGGTCCATGGGGTCATGAAGAGTTGAACATGACTGAACAACAACAAATGTCATCCCTGGTTTAATTATTGAAACTCTAACAAGCATATGCATGTTTGAAAAGTTTCGGTTTTTTTATGTAGTTATTTAAAATCATCATTATCATGCAGAAAGTAATTTTGGTGTCTGCATAGTGATGACATCAAATTCTAACCACTAAATACATCACATTCTTATAGTTTCTCAACATGTTATCAAATTATTTCCAAACTGCCACCAGAGTTCAAAGCTTACAAATTCATTCCCAAAGAAAAGTCAGTTGTGTATACATACCTTTATTTGCATTCTGTACACTGCAACAGAACAGCTGTCTCATTCTCTGCTACCCTGTAATCTTCATTAGCTGTGTAAGGTGACCAAGATGTAAACATTTGCATTCTTGCAGTACAAATGTCAAGAGGAAAAGCTACATTTGTAACCTAATTGAGTAATTATTTACTGCTTAAGTCACCATTATTTATGGTGAACACTTTGGACTATTGTTGTGAACTCCCAAGGGGTTCTTGAACAACTAACTGGTAACCACTCCACTATAACAAGTGTTCTTTTTTGTGACTCCTATGGCAGTCTGGTAAAGCCTATGGGACTCTTCTCAGAATAATGTTTTTAAATGCATAAAATAAATGAGATTGCAAAGGAAACCAATTATATTGAAACAGTTATTGGAAAAAAATTTAAAGTGTATAGATCCTAAGTTAAGACCCCTGATCTACTAGAAGAGACTCATTATTTGATATCAATTGTTAATCCTTCTTTTCCTGCTCTGTGTCACATTCTTCTATCCTGGAGCCTGCTAGCATAGGTTGTAATTTTCAACAGTATCTTCATCACTCTGCATACTTGTTGAAAGCCAAATCCTCAGTCCTCTTATCATTTTTCCTGGAAGATTAAGTGGATGAAGTCTTTCAGCAAACTGCTATTATAAATACCTATTTAACACATTTATGTACTGACCTGAAAAATTAACCAGAGTCTCCTGAAGAAGTCTTTCATTTAAAAAGTAGGCTTCCTATCTTTTCTCTTCAGAGAATCCTAACTTGCTCACTTACTTTTGATTGGAAATTAACACATTCTTGAGAAAACCAGAATGAAAAAAGAAATCGACTACAACTATTGTAATTGAAGAGTATTAAAGAAAAACAACCCATGCGTGTCTCTCCAACCTATTCTGATCTTAACTTTTCAAATTCTTCTTTTAAACCTTTAAAGTTTTTTCATCACTTTCCTGTAAAGACTGTGCCAAAACAATAGCCAGGGAAAGAGTAAGAGAGGAAATCCCTGAGAGAATAAGGAAACATTAGAGACAGCTTTTTCCTTACCTAAGAGCAGCAAGCAGAGATTAACAGGTGAAGAGAAGAGTTTGTCACTTTTTCTTGGGGGGAAGGAAGAGCATAGTGAGAGTCTCAGCTAAAATGAGGGTTCAAAGATGTAAAAAAAAATTGTTATTCTTGGGTTTTTCATTGTGAAATCCTTGGGACCATTCAAGTGTTTCTGTTTTGTTTTTATAGCATCCTATATATAGAGCTTAAAGAGACCTCAGAGGTGAATCAAGGTCCATTTTACAGATAAGGTACTGATGCTTAGAAGGGTTAAGTCACTTTAAATACAGGTCTTCCTGACTTCAAGTCCAACATGATATCTCATTACACCACACTAACTCACATAGCATTTTAAAAAATCTATGATATTGAGAACTTTTTGAAAACAAAAGTGGTCAACCTTGGGATTTTCTTAGGTTTTCTTGGAGCTAACTTACTGACCAATAAAAGGAGGTGGTGTGCTGAAGTGAAAAGAAAATTGAATGTGGGGTCAAAATGCCTGAGTTAAAATCCCAGTTCTGCTATTTATTGTGTGACTTTGGGCAAAGCACTGTAAAATAAGAGGTTTAGTCAGAGATTATTAACCTGGAGTCTGTGAGCTTTTTTTTAACATATATTTTGAAAACTGAATTTCAATATAATTGATTTATTTTTTTATTTTATACATTTAAAAATTATTCTGAAAAAGAGTCTCTAGACTCACCAGATTGACAAAGAGGTCCATGGCATCAAATGTTAAGAACCCCTAGTTTAGATGATCTCTGAGATCCTTTCCAATTCTATGGTCTTATGATGAGCAAGAAAATTTCCTAGAGGACATGTAGGCTTTCATTGGCATGACAGTCTCTCACATAAGGGTTACATGAACACACACACACACACACACACTACAGAATAATATAAGGCTATATAATATATTGTTGATAAAATGTGTATTATTTGAACTATAGGGGTTATAGAAAATCAAGGCAGGGAGAGATTGATGTTGAGAAAAGCTTAACATGGAATACATTAGTTAAGGAATGTTTTACGGTAAAGAATAAATTGAGTTATTAAAGGTATGGTTTGGATAGAGAAGAGGACTAAGTATGATATATTATGGTGGGGTTGAGCATAGCTGAGAATTTGTCCCTATTCCCCAATCTGAGAAGTTTTTGAATAAATAATAATCTCTATCATTTGTTTTGTGCTCATTATATCCCAAACTTTCGACCTTTGGAGAATCTGAATTTGAGCTATTTCTAACTCTGATCTAGGTTATTTGGTATTCCTATAAACAACAAATTAAGGTTAAAAGGGCATACAATGAAGGTATAGAAAATTTTATTAAAATGAAACCACAAATACAGAAAGGAATTCTACCCAAGTCCATAGACAGTAAAGAAAACTTGCTCCAGCTTCCCCCAGAAACCTAGTTTTTTCAGACTTATAATATCAAGCTGGAGTTGAGGCCCTCTCTCTTCTGAATCTGAATAGTAAAATGTGCCACTAGAAATGAGAGAAAACAATCTCGCTACTTTGTTAAGTTTGAAAGACATAAGAAATTATGATTGAAGTCATGTTACAAAAGTAGCTAGGTGGCAGCTGATAGAGAATTGATCTCAGAATCAGGAAAACCTCTTAATTTGGCAATACAAAGAAGGGATCTTCAAATCTCATTACTATTGCACCAAGTATCTAATCTCTCCTGTGTCTTTGTTTTTACTCTCATTATCCTGTCTTTCTTCTCTTTTATTTAAACTGCTTTCTAAGCTTTTAACAAAGGGAAAGCCACAGCAGAGCAAGATATACAATATATGATAAGTAGAATGCACAGAACAGAGCACAATTCTGACCTTTTTGTTGTTGTTCGGTTGTGTTTGACTCTTCATGATCCCGTTTGGGGATTTTTGTGAACCCATTTGGGGTTTTCTTAGCAAAGATACTGGAGTGTTTTGTAATTTCCCTTTCCAACTTATTTTACAGATGAGGAAACTGAGGCGAACGTGGGTTCCACCTGAAAAATTAACCAGAGTCTCCTGAGGAAGTCTTTCATTTAAAAAGTAGGCTTCCTATCTTTTCTCTTCAGAGAATCCTAACTTATCAAGTGACTTACCCAGGGTCATACTGCTAGTAAGTAACAGGCCAGATTTGAAGTCACAAAGACGAGTCTTCATGACTCCAAGTCAAGCACTCTATCCACTGTGCCACCTAGCTGTCCCCACCTCTAACTTATTAAATATTTTTTTAAAAATAGAATAATGTTCATGAGTTCTGTAACTTCATCGGTTAATCCTGCCACTTAAATACTTTAGAAGATGTACCCCACCCCCCAGGAAAGTAAAAAGCACTGAGATTTTTTTCTTTGTGCTCACCTTCCTTTCAACTTCCTAAATGTAAGAAAAAAGGGGGCGGGAGGAGGTAAGAAAGTAGCTACTATTTGGCTTGGCACTACTGTAAATGAAAAATGACAGATTCTTTTCTCACATTTTGTATTTTAAATATTGCTGTCAGACTAAGGCTTTGCCAAGTTTCAAACCAGAATGAAATGTTAGAGGGGAAACTGTGTAAAAAGTGGAACAAAAAAACCCCAACCCTAAGTATATATGTTTTTAAAGGATCATTTCTATTTCTTGAAAAAAATGGATAAATTATTAGCTGTAACTGTATTTATATTTCTATATTGTATCATTCATCACCTACTTCTTCCCTACTTCCTTTTATCAGGGATCACACACACATATGTATATATGTGTGTGTGTTTTAGCCAGTGGGGGTGTGTATGTGATATTTTATCATTTGAAACCAGACAGTATAACTACAAGGATATTGGTGTTTTGAAAAATGGGTTTAGGAGAGAAATTTGGAGACAATGAAAGTGTCTTGAAGTATCCCAAATTCGAACTAGTTCATTCTCTTCTTCCTGTGTAATTCTGTCCCCAGTTTACTATCCACCTTCTAAGGTTACTATCCACCTTGTCTAAGATAAGTACACTACTGGACTAGTTCTATAAATTATTCATCCAATTATATATCACAGTCAGAAAAATAAGCATTCTTCATCCTTTCATTTTTTTCCTTTGTAGATTGTTAAGCAAAACTCTTTTCAGAGATCATTAATCTCTTTTCAAGACTCTGAAAAGTTCTAGGGCTTAATGATTTGAATTAGCATAATATAATAATGTCATACACAACTAGAATATTTAAAGTCCTTACAAATTTTAGAAAATTCCACTTCAACTTGTATTTTGCATTGAATCTCCTCCATGAGAGGGGCAAATACATTGGCTGGGCATAAATCTTGTTTGACGCCTCAATAATCAGAGAATTGAAAACAAGATTATTTGTATTGTTGCACCTTTTAAGGAATCTTACGTGTTCTAAACATAGTCATACAAGAAATTGTATTTGAGTAATGTTTTCAAGGCTACATTTTTCCACCTAATTATTATAATTTTTTAGAATCACACAATAAACTGAATAGGATTTCATATTGTCTACATCTTTCATTCAACTATGCGACAGTAAAATCTACTGTACACTATAATTTGAAAAAAAACTGATTTTTCCCTTCTCACTTTCATCAAAAACACCTTCAAAATATGTTGAGTTCCTCTCTGAGCCCCCACTTTCACACTGGCAGATTTGGTTCCCAGAGGGTGGCCACTATTTCTGCCCTCAGGGTTCTAGGTGTAACTCCTAAGAGGTCCAAGGTTCTCTCTCTCCTCTCTGTCTCTGTCTCTCTCTCCTTTCTCTCTCTCTCTCAATATATATATATATATATATATATATGTATATATATGTATATATATACATATATACACACATACACATATAATGTAGATACATAATAATTTCAGGATAATCTCAGAGGGAAAGCACTAAAATTAAAGGCAACTTACAGAAAAAGTCTTATGCTATTCCTAAGGTTCAAGTGATCTTTTTTCTCTCTGTAGTATTCTTCTCCATTCCAAACTCCTTCCAAGTAGAGGTTAAACTTCCTTTCCCATTTCCTCCCCCTTTTTTCCCATTGAAATAATTCTTTCATTCTTTCAAGGGACACTTCATCTTTCCTGGTTCTCTGGAAAATAGAGAGATGCACCAAGTCACTCTCCCTCAAACCCTTTTTCCTCTAGTAGAGGCCAATCTGTATGTGGGAAACATGTAGTTGTGAGGTGAGAGAGTCTTTAAAAGTCAGACAACCCCAAAGTTTGGGAAATGAGAGGATGTGAATGGTAAACAGTAGGGCCACTGACAGAAATTAGGAAGTCAGAAAAAGAAACAGGTGGAAAAGGAAAGATAGTCAGCTTGCTTTCAGACATATTGAGTTTGATATGATAATAAGTCATCAAGATGAAGACATCCTAGGGGATACCACTTTGTGCTTGTGGGATGGAGGGACTCTTGTGTCTCCCCAACACTTCAGCACAGGCTCTGATATCCTCTGGCTGCCTCCCATCAGATTTGATGACACTCTTAATTGGCTACCAAGCTAGAACTCTGGATATACTAAAAACAACAGGCCCTATCCCTCAGGCCTCTCCTTCCTACCTGCCTCAAAGTGTGGGAATGGTTCTTTGAGTTCCAGACGGTTAGTCTGTCCCTCAACTGGACTACTAGCTATGAGCTCATGGCCTCCTGGACCAGCCTATGTCTGGAATGGGATCACCTACTGTTTTGCCCTTTTTTGCCCCTTGGCACAGAGCCTTGTGAGATCTCAAATGGTAGCTATACTATTAAAGTTGTGATAGGAACAAGAAGACTGAGAAGGAATGAGATGACTAGAGAGAGAACCCACGTGGGAAAACAAAAACGGCCAAGTTAGTATAGAAGTGAAGCGTAAAATGGCCACGCAGCAACATGGGTCTACTTGTGTTTCCTCAAACATGACACTTCATCTCTTGTTTTATGACTGTTTCCCACGTCTCAAATTCTCTGTCCCCTCACCTCGGTATCCCAGGCTTCAATATTCAGCTCAAATCTCACCTACTATAGGAAGCCTTTCCTGGTTCACCCTCACTGCCTAACTGGTAATGTCTTCCTCCTTTCAGATTGCTTTCATATACTCTGTCAATAATATGTACGTACCTAGATATTGACTTGTCTCTCCCATTAGAAGGCATGATTTTTTGTTTTGGCTCTTACTTGAATTTCCAGAGCTTAGCACAGTGCTTTGCACATAGCAAATGCTTAATAAATTTTTGTTTTGATTCAGCTGACAAAAATCTCCCCATGAAGCCTGCATATTGGCCTGTCAACTGATCATAATCATTCTAGGATTCTTTATTGTTCAGCATTCCCCTTTCTGTGTGGGATAATAGAATTCCCTGTTCAATATTTGATTCATGTTTATATTTGGGTACATTATTTACTTCTCCACCCACTAGGGAGGATTCCTTATATCAGAGCCCAAAATAGAATCATTCTTCAGGACCCTGAGGCAGGAATAGAATTGGAACACTGGGTAACCTAGCTCCCCCATTGTGGAGACAGGCAGCCCTGGAGTAATGAGCCCCCAGCGAAGCTTGAGGACAGGTAAAGGACAGGGATTGGGAATGTCTCCAGCCCCTATGGCCTCCATATAGTGATGCCTGTCTAGCAGCCTGTATGCTAATGTCCTGCATTCAGCTGAAAATGCATGTCTGTATCTCAAATAAGAGTCAGTTTCTAACTTGTTGCCTGCACAGACTCTTTTAATTCTAATTTATATGTGATACACTGTGTAACAACCTACCTTCTTTCATTAACTGAGAGAAATATACATTAGTCACTATTTTCATATGTCTAATGTATTATTTTATTATAATAATATTATTGTTATATTGATATATTATGATTTATTATATATTATCATTTATAGATGATAGTAATAAGTATTGTGTTATATATGCATTATGTTTATAATAATTTTATATTTATAACATTATACTTATTATAATATTATATTTATGATAATAAATACTTTTCTAAGCAGTATATTTCCATAAATTGCAAAAAAAAAGATCTATAATATATGACCAGTCAAAAAAGGAACCTGAAATTAAAATAATTAGAGAGTTGCAGAAATAAAGTAATCAGCCTATTTCAACATCTAATTCATCTGTTCTGACTTCATGAATTTCCAATCTAACATAAAGATAAGAGGTAGGAGAAACAGGTCTTTAAAAAATCTTTCCTACTTTATTTAAAGGAATGTGACTGTTATGCTTTCCCATCTAATGACATTGATTTTTAATCTTTTAGCATGAGAGATTGATTTTTTTAACCTTTATGTTAGAAACATTTATTAAACAGCTTCTCCTTGGTGTAATGGCCAAATGAATAAACAGGAACTTCAAGTAACCTTCTTTCAGCTCCCCTTAAAAACAACTTCATAAAATGGCGACAAAGCCAAAACTTTCTGGAGATACCATAAAACAAAGACTGAGCCAACCTGAAAGCAGAGAAAGTAAAGGTTAGGAGCTATATTTCTTAATCAATGATGACCTTTATTATTTCTACCTAAAGATCTCTCTGCTTTTGTCTTCATTCTGCCATTGCCCTGAAACAGATTTATTATAGGATGTAAGCTCTTTGAAATGAGATATTTCATTCTTCATATGTGTATCCCCAGCACCTAGTCCCTAGCCTGGTACATAATAGTAATGGTAGTGGTAGTATAACAGCATTTATGTGTCATTTTAAGGCTTGCAAAGTGTTTTACATATATTATTCCATTTTGTCTTCACAACAACCCTGAGATTGTTGCTCTTATACTCTTTTTATAGATGAGAAAAATAAAGCAGAAAAGAGCTGGGTCACACTGCTAGTAAGAGTTTGAGGCTAGATTTGAAGTCAGGGCTTCCTGATTCCAGGTCTATTTCTCTATCTGCTTTGCCTAGTAGGTACTTCATACACGCTTATTCTATGAACTTTTGAGGAATTTTTCAAAAATGAGGAGAAAAAAGGAGAAAAGAATTTGTGTTTCTAAATTGGCTACTTTTCAGTGAGCACTGTTTTTTTTAATGTCTCTTTGAATCTGTAGGTTGTGTTTTGTTTATTTGTTTTTCAATCATCTCTTCTCACCAGAATTTATTAAGTGCTTTATTATTGCCAGGAACTATGTCAAGCACTAGGAATATACATATGAAAAGAGAACAGTTCTTGAGGTACTACATCCCACCTATCAGATTGGTTAACATGACAAAACAGGAAAAAGATAAATGTTGGAGATGTGGGAAAATTGTGACACTAATGCATTGTTGGTAGAGTTGTGAACTGATTCAACCATTCTAGAGAACAATTTGGAATTATGCCCAAAGACTATAAAAGTATGCATACCCAACATCCAGCAATACCACTACTATGTCTATATATCCCAAAGTGATCACAAAAAAGGAAAAGGAGCCACATGTACAAAAATATTTATAACAGCTCTTTATGTGGTGGCAAAGAATTGGAAACTGAGGGATTGCCCATCAATTGGAGAAGGACTGCACAAGTTGTGGCATATGAATGTAATGGAATATTATTATTCCATAAGAAATGATGAGCAGGCACATTTCAGAAAAACCTGGAAAGACTTGCATGCACTGATGCTGAGTGAAGTGAGCAGAACCAGGAGAACATTGTATGGAATGATAGCAATATCAACTGCATGATGACCAACTTTAATAGGTCCCATAAGGACCTTCTATATGAATTTGACACCACTGGTTCAGTGCAAAGAATGGGTCAGGAAAATTGGATTCTAATAATACTAGTAACAACAGCTGGTATTTATATGCTTTAAATTTTATAAATTCTTTACATTGTCTCATTCTGTGCTTCTTATCATAATTTTATGGATTGGGAGGCAGGCTAAGGAAGATTAAGTGACTTGCCCATTATGACAGTGTTAGTAAGTTTTCCAGTTCGGTCATGCATTAGACAAGTAATCTTACTTATCCTGGATTTCTGCTTCCTCAAGAACTTAATCTAAGGGTCCAACTCCAAAATTTTACAATTCTACAAGTTTCTTTCTTCCCTCGGTTTCTTCATCTACAAAGTTAGGGGTTTGGTAAAAATAGCCACTGACATCTCTTCCAGCTCTCATATCTAAATCTATCCTAATTTAAGGGATTATTAGATTGAGAATTAGCAAACACAAAATGTGAGTAGAGAAGGCACAATGACATCATTAACTCTTAAAAATGAAACATTTACTAAACAGGAATGCACAAGTAATATATAACAATGCATTGACTAATATAAGGCAAAAGCAGAGAAATTAAAACATAAGAGACTATTCACAGATCTGGGACATGCTATGCCACCAAGGTACACAATGTCTATGGGTGGGAAACCTGGCAATAAACACCTTAGTGACAGCCCCCATATTCCTGGGGCAACTCACAACTACAGAGTGTGCCTGTATGTATTCACCTGGTCTGAGCTACTGTGAGCCTCTTGGCTCCTCAGATCCTCCTCTCTGTAGATCTCTGTGTTATTGCTTCAGGTTTATGATGTCTTGGGTTCCTTTGCTGGCTTCTCTGGTCTCCTTCTCTACTCACATTTTGGGTTTGCTAATTCCCAATCTAATAATCCCTTAAATCAGGATTTCTTTGTGATTAGTGATCTATCTCAAACTTAAGCTAAAAAAACCCAAATCCATATTTATACCAGATATTGTCAGGAACAGCATTTATTAAATGTTAATTATATGTCAGGCACTACCTAAGCAGTAGGGTTACAAAGAAACTAAAAAAGGTGGTCCTTTCCCTTAAGGAGGTCACATACAACAACATGGTGGAAACAACATAAAATTGTACATGTAAGAAAAATGCAGTGTAAATAGAAGGTAGTTATACAGAAGAGACTATAGTCAGAATGGGGGGAGGGGAGAGAAAGAGACAGAGAAGAGAGAGAGGATAGAGAGAAAGGGAGGGAGGGAGAGAGAGAAATCTGGGAGTCATGTGCATATAGAGATGATATTTAAAGGTTTTGAGATTCATTAATGAGATCACCAAGTGAGACATTATAGAAAGAGAAAAGAAGAGGGCCCAGGACAAACCCTTGGGGATCACCCACATTTAATATATGTGACCTGGATAAAGATAGAGAAAAGAAAACTGAAGAAGAGCAGTAGTGAATAGTTTCAAAAACTTTTATAGGAAGGAGTATCCAAGAAAAGGGGATGACACCGTCAAAGTCGAATAATACAGAAAATTCAAGAAAAATTAGATTTCAGAAAGACCATTAGATTTTGCAATTAAAGTAGAGGTAACCTTGGTAATATGACACAAATATACCACATGCCATAATTCTAAAATCCCCAAACAATTCTTCTATTCAGAGTTTCCCAGCAATAAACTCCAAGGTCTTAAAAATATTGAAATTCTGTGGCGGCTAGGTAGTGCAGTGAGTAAAGGGCCGGCCCTGGAGTCAGGAGGACCTGAGTTCAGTTTTGGCCTCAGACATTTAACACCCACAAAAAACACTAGCCATGTAACCTTGGGCAAGTTACTTAACCCCAATTTCCCTCCAAAAGGCAAAAAAAAAATATTGAAATTCTAATTAAGTAATAAGAGACAATACACTGCAGACATCTCTAACTGTCAATTAATACATTTGCTTCTGAGCTACTATTCTGTCTAAGGTCCTGCAAAATTTTTATCTGAGGGGCAACTTTTCTTTCATTTGTTCTTGGGACACAGCCTATGTTCCTCCTCAATCTGTTTTCCTCTGTTTCCCTTTTCTGCCCTTTTCAATTCATATAAAAAAGGAGCAGCACCGTCTACTAAAAAAGCTCTGCTATTGCCTTTTTTTTAATTTTGTATTTATTTTATTTTTAATCAATGGAATAAAGGAAGCATTTTCATAACATAGTATGGTTTTTAAAGAGATTATTGCACATGAAACTACAAATCTGTTATGCACAACTTTTAAATATATAATAAAGTTATCGTGTAAATTGATATTTTTCTGTTTTTTTTCTTCCACTTCCCCAGAGATGGCTACCATTAGACACAAAAATGCGTATATACACATATATATGTGTGTGTATACACACTTATATACATATATTTATACACATATATATGTGTACACACACATATATATTCAAATATATATATATATATATAAAATCATTCTATACACACTCCTATTTGTCAGGTCTTTCTCTGGATGTAGATAGCATTTTCCTTCACATGTCCTTTGTAGTTAATTTGGGTGTTTATAATAGTCAAAATTACTTATTCACTCAAAGTCTTCTTAAAACAATATTACTATTGCTGTAAACAACATTTTGTTCTTCATTATTTCATGCAAGTCAATCCATATTTTTTCTAAGCTCATTGAGCTCATTTCTTAAAGCTCTTTGTATTCCATCACAATCATAGACCACAACCTTTTCAGCCATTCCCCAATTGATGGACATCCCTACAATTTCTAATTCTTTGCCACCACAAAGAGAGCTGCTATAAATATTTCAGAACATATAGATTATTTTCCATTTTCCCTAATCATCTTGGGAAATAGACCTCGTAGTGATATTGCTGGGTCAAAGGGTATAGAAAGTTGAATAACTCTGGGCATAATTCCAGATTGTTCTCCAAAATAGTTGGATCACTTTACAATTCTACCAACAATGAATTAGTGTCCCAGTTTTTCCATGTCACCTCCAGCATTTTTTGCTTTCCCCTTCAAACATTTTAGCCAGTTGTCTTAATAAAGCCCATTTCAATTGATTTGGCCAATAGTAAAAATCTACCTAATTAGAAGAATTGAGAATATATAGCCAGAAGATGGTACCATTCATGGATTGTACTATCATGAGGCCCTTCCAGTACTTCAGATAACAAGGTCACCATAGGTAGGGATCCATCAATATTGATTTTTCACAATATAATGGATCAGTTCAGTGTAATCAGAAGGCAAATATATTCAATTAAATGAGTACTGAAGGAGTAAATGTGCCACTTATCTTCATGGACCTTGCAGGTTTTTTTTTATAGAGAGAGAAGACATACACACAAGACTATTGGAGAACAGAATCACAAAATTTTCATGATGGAATGACCTCAAGGACATCTAGTTTACCTGAAAAAGAACTCCCTTTACAGCATAATTAATTGCTAACTATTTATTAAGTAACTACTATTATGTGCCAGCACATGCCAAGTAGGTGATCAACCATACTTTGCTTACTCCCAATGAGGGACAACCGTAACCTACCAAAGTAGCTCATTCTCATCTTTGACAATCCTATTCATTAGAATTTTTCTTATATCAGGCTTCAATACAACTCCTCCTAACTTCCACCCTTGTTCCTACTCCTTCCCTCTTTGAAGCAGAGAAAATGGCATCAGATTCTCTTGCACAAACTCTTCAGTCTAGCGACAGTAGCTTCCTTGGTGTTTCTCAACATCCCAACTCTTTCATTGCATGAACTGTACCCATGCATGGAATGGTCTCCCTCCTCATCCCTGTTTCTTAGTTACAATTTCTGAAGTCTCAGATCAGAACTCATCTTCTGCAGGAGCCTTCTCCCTCCACCCCACTTGCTAGTCCTTTCACCTTGGAAATGACCCCTCATCTATCATTATATCTATACATATCTTGTATGGGCATTGTCTCTCCTAGCACAATATCAGCTCCTTAAGGTCAAGTATGGCTTTATCTTTCTTTGTATCTCCAATACTTAGTACCTGGAATACAGCAGGTAGCTAATAAATGCTTATTGATTGATTGACTGATTCCATGTGATAGCTTTTCAAATGCTTGAGGACACCTAACATTATTTTAGACAAGTAACTTGATTTGAATCAGAAGAAAATGATCCTGTAAACTGAGGAGGTTAAACTGGATGACCTCTAAGATTCCTTCCATCCCTTAATCTGTGGTCTATGGTTTATTGACTGTAAGACTGCTAAACATTGGAATGGTTTGCTAAGTAATATCAAATTATCTTTGCCCATTTTGTCTTTTCAAAAATACTGGTTAGGAGGCGCCATAGTGCACAGAGTGCAGGGCCTGGAATCAAGAAAACCTAAACTTAAATTTGACCTCAGACACTTATTATCTGTGTGACTCTGAGCAAGTTACTTAACCAGTTACTTTAAAAAAAAAAAAATTACTCTTTGCCTCAGTTTCCCCATCTGTAAAATAGGGATACTTAATAGGACTTATTTCCCAAAGTTGTGAAGATCAAAAGAGATGATAATTGTAAAGCACTTATTAAATATTATTTTATTAGTATTCTATCAATATTAATTCAATTATATATAATTAATGTTGGATAAATATAATAAATAAATAATTATTCTAAAATATAATTCTTATTACACAATTAAATTATTATTTATTGTTATACATTTATATATGTATTATTACAAAACACTTACTATTATTATTACAAGGTGTCCCAAAAGTCTTAGGGTAGTTTTTAGATTTTTGAACTGCATTAAGACTTGTGGGACAACTTGTATATGGATTCTCACATATTTGGGATATTTCAGGACAGTCCTGACTCATGGGATCAGTCTATTGACTCCAACTACCTAATCATCCAGCTATATACAGAATAAAATCATCAGCTTTATCTTTTTCCTGTACCTTTATAATGCCTGGGGCCTTAATATTACTCTGATCCCTCGTAGGCAGCATTTTTTGCCACATACATATTAACTGGTGGGTCCTAGAAGAAAAGCTGAACAAGTTTTGAATATGGAAGAGACAGCTAATAAAGATAGTGCCAAGGAGAAGTTTTCCCAAGCAGATGGCAGTGTAGAAGCATCCTGGGGAGGTAGGAGAGACTGGGAGGAAAGCAGACGTTCCAGTAAGTATTCATCTGAAGCTGGTCTTCATGGAAAAAAAAAAAAAAGACTGAAATGTCATTTCCCTGGAGGTTTTTTTTTTGGGGGGGGGAGGCCTGGGGGGTTGGACCCATTAGTAAAAAGAGCTGCTCTCTCTGCTGAGTGATTGGAAGCATGTAGACTTAGGGTCCCTGGAGCCCCTCCCCCTTTTGATTAGAGAGGGTGTAGGATCAATATTAGGGACCTCCTCCCAGATCCTCCACATTTAATGATGGCAACCAGGAACTCATCATTTCCCATTTGACCACTTTCCTATATTACATAATCCATCATCTCCAGAAACTTATTCTACAAGATAAAATCAATTCAGAATCTCATGCCTCCTCAGATCATTTCCCATCCCAGCTGCAAGACCTCATCATGCACCATAACTGGGTAAATTTCCTTACCCCTTTTCAGCTTTTTTTTAAATGTGTTAACTTCCCTATTTGATTGTGAGCTTCTTGAGGGCAAGGCCTGTCTTTTATACCTTTCTCTGTCTCCATAGTGTTTAACGCAGGACCTACCACATTGTTGTTCAGTCATGTGTGACTCTTTGTGACCCCATGGACCACCATGTATGAATACTGCCCATGGTGTTCTCTTGGCAGAGAAACTGGAGTGATTTGCCATTTCCTTCTCCAACCCATTTTTCAATTGAAGAAACTGAGGCAAACAGGATTAAGTGGCTAGCCCAGAGTCACATAGCTAGTAAGTGTCTGAGGCCAGACTTGAATTCAGGTTCTACTGATTCTATCAGATTAATAATTAGTCTACAAATCTCCACCCCAGTTGTCACCATCAATGCACAGCTAGACAAGTGATCCATTTTCCATTCTAAACATTCTCCCCTTTGGTTGAATATGCTTGTGATTTCCTTTTCCCTTCTAATAGGTCCATTATTTTCATGTCAGCCTAGTTCCAAATATCCACAGAATCTATGAGTCAATATAGGGAGCTCCTGGTGTTGGAATATTTTTACTACTACAGATTGCAACCATCTATAACAGTTCAGTGGTCCCCAAAGTGTGGTCTGGGGACCACTGGGGGTCTCCAAGACCCTTTCAGAGTCTCCATGAGATCAAAATATTTTAATTTCTAACATACTAAATATTCATAGATCTAACACACATAAAAGATGTTGGGAGTTCACAATTATTTTAAAGAGTATAAAGATGTCCTGAGACCAAAAAATTTGAGAATGGCTGACTTAATTGGTTAATAATAATAGTATTGGGGCAGCCAGGAGGAGCAGTGAATAGAGCACCAGCCCTGGAATCAGGAGGACCTGAGTTCAAATCCTGCCTCAGACACTTAACACAAATATGCCATGTGATCTTGGGCAAGTCACTTAACCCCAATTGCCCTCCCCAAAAATAATAATAATAATAATAATAATAGTATTAACAATGCAGGCAGATAGTGATAGAGTGCTGGCCCTGGAGTCAGGAAAACCTGGGTTTAAATTCTACCTCAAACCCTTATTAGCTGTGTAACCCTGGGCAAGTTACTTAACCCTTCTTCATCTGTAAAATGAATTGGAAAAGGGAATGGCAAACATTTTTGCCAATAAATGCCAAAATGGGGTCACAAAGAGTCCGATATAACTGAAATGACTGAATAACAATAATAAAGACAGCTAGCATTTATATAATACTTATTATGTGCCAGACACTGTGCTAAGCCCTTTACAATTTATCTCATCTTATTCTCACAACAATCTTGGGAGGTAGGTGCTATCATTATCCCCATTTTATAAATAAGCAGAAAGAGAAAAGGGTTAAATGATTTGCCCGAGGTCATACATCTAGTGTCTGAAGCTAGATTTTAATTCAGGCTTTCCTAAGCCTATGTTCAACACTGTGCCACTTAGCGGCCCAGAGTAGAAAGATAATGGGTTAAGAAAAGGGATTAAGAAAAATAGTAGCCTAGAATAATTTATGTATATAACTATTTATCAAGTTATTTATTAAGAGTAAAAGGTTGCAAATATTTTAATTAATTTCTTTTTTTTTTCCTTTTCACTGAAAGGTAGCTTGTTGTAGTGGATTGAGTATTAGACTTGTTTGAATTCTGCTTGAGCTGCTTGATGTCTGAAGTGACCTTCATCTTCTCTGGGCCTCAGTTTCCTCATATGCAAAATGAGGATGTTGAAATTGACGGTCTCAAAGGTCCCTTTTAGCACACTGAATCTTTGGCCCTTCAAATAGGATCCTAAATCCGCACTGAGAAGTCATATTTAAAGATAGCTATAAAAGTGTCATATGAAATAAAGAGAAATTAAGCTGATCAGTGAGATTGTTTTTTTGTTCCTTCTCAGTTGTTAATTCTTTCTATCCTTGGAGTTCAAAATAAGTGTTTTTATAAATAAATAAACTGACCCATTTCTTTACTTTGGTCTTTATTGTGTCCAAAATAGTTTCTTGCTGGCAGCAATTGAAACTTCACAAGTGATTTTTCAGCTAATAAACTCTTTCTACAAGAGTTTCTTTGGCATTCTATTTGGAGGTATTTTTAGTAAAATAAAAATCAATTGACTGTTGTTCTAATTCTGAAAATTTTATCTTTCAATATTGGAAAAGTTTGTTGGCTTTGCATTTTTACATATATGAAAACAGAGAACACTGGTCTTGGTGACCTCTAGTCCAGGTCAAACAGTGAAGCAAGTTGACAAATAATTAACATGTTAACCCTGGAAAATAACTAGTGTTTTCTTTTCAAGCAAACAATCAAGTATTGCTTCATTTTACTATTGTCTGGCACAGACCAATATAAAGTATTGGACCCCACTTTACTTTTTAGTACAAATCCAAGCAGGGGTTCTTATTATTTTTTCAATCATTTAAGGATCACCCTTAAGTTTGGAACATTGCATATACTGTCAAGCTCAATTGAGGTGTTGATTAGGCTTCATTGTTTTTTTTTTTCTCTTTCTTAATCTCTGTTACAAAGGAAGGCTCACTAGATGGGATAGAGGTAGAATATACATTTGGAAATGTGATATTAAAAGAGATAAAAGCAATAAAATAATGTTTACAATTTTTAAATTAAAAATCACCCTTAAGTTACACAAGTTTGTATTGTTTATTCAAAGGAATAAATAGAAAAGATGAGATCCTTAAGAACAAGATTATAAAAATTAAAATGAATGTCACCACTAAAGAGCAAATATCTTCTACCACCTGTAGATGTCTAATTATTAGCTGATCTGTGGGACATTGCATGATCGAAGACAAAAAAAAGCAAGTCACCTTCCCCCAAGAAATCTCTTGAGACTTAGGTTCTGTTCCCTTTGTTTAGATTACATGTAATTCACCTTATCTATTGAATCAGTTTTTCTCTTTTTTCATGAATATAATATTCATTAGAGATGATCAACTGTTGGGAAGTAGAAACCAGAGTTTCCTTCCTCCAGTAGACTAAGGAAGTGGGGTGACTTGATACAATCTGAGCCAAACCTTGACTGATAATCTAGTCATCCAAATCTAAGAGAGAAAAAGGGAAGAATTCAACAAAGATGAGGCAACTTGGGCCTGCTAGGTGGTACAGTGGTATAGAGATCAAATTTGATCTCTGACACTTGACACATACTTGACCTCGGAGGAGTTACTAATGCCAATTACCTCTCCAAAAAAAAAAAAAAACCTAGGCAACTTAGGAGAGCATCCCTATTAAGCAATAGAATTGGTCATAAGGAGAAAAGAAGTCAATGCAAATCAGTTTCATAGAAGTGGAAATGGTACTGCATTGATGAAGTCACTATCAAAGACTATAAAATTGTCCATACCTTTTGATCCAACAATACCATTGGTAGGTCAGTATCCCAAAGAGATCAAAGGAAAAGGGCCAATGATGGGGTGCTTGGGATCTATGTTTGTAATATTAGTTTATAACATGAGTTTATAAAATCAATTTGTAAAACCAGTTTGTAAAATCACATTCTCCCCCACCCCCAGCCTCAGAGCATTAATTCTGCCCCTTCCCCCTGCCAGCACCCTCCCAGCAACAACTCAGGAACTGTTTATTTCTTTTTTTTTTTTTTTGCTTTTTGGAGGGCAATTGGGTTTAAGGAACTTGCCCAAGGTCACACGGCTAGGTTTTTTATTTGTGTGTGTTAAGTGTCTGAGGCCGAATCTGAACTCAGGTCCTCCTGACTCCAGGGCCAGCACTCTACTCACTGTGCCACCTAGCTGCCCATGAACTGTTTATTTCTGCTTGGAATAATAACAAGCTACACCTATGAATCCTTCACTAAGCCATCTATAAACATTTTAGCTTAGGCAAATGTTATCTCCCCTTAGTATAATGGCCAGCTGCATCTATGAATCCTTCAATGTACTATCTATAGGTTAACCCCTTAGCCAATTATACACATACTGAGTCTCTGTTAGCCTTGGTTCCCAACATCCATCTTGTCAAACATGACACTGATGGGTGGCAGACTAGGCACTTCTCAGTCAGCCTTAACCTCTAGCTGACATAGTGATGTTTCAAGCCTAAAACCACACCTCCAGGTAGCCCCTCCCCCGAGCTATTTCCCAGTGAATTATGGGCACAGTTGACATTAAAAGTGCACTGACCACTCCTTAACTCCCCCCTAATCCCACCCTTACTCACCTAGTTAGCATAATTGACATCTGATTTACTGTCTTGACTCCTTAAAAGTATACCTGTGACTTCTTTAAGTTTGCAGCTTCCCTAAGAACACCTACCCAATGTAAAGTGTAACAAAAACTTTTATAATCCTAACTTCAAGTTTGCTTGGGCCTAGTGAATTCCTTCCAGACTCTGGGGACTCTGGTCCTCAGAGCCCCTGTATAACCTAATGCCATCCCCCCATCATCTATATGTACAAAAATATTCACAGCAGCTCTTTCTGAGGTGACAAAGAATTGAAAATTGAAGGAACACTTGGAGATGTCCAACAAGTTATGGTATATGATTGGGATACGATACTGTTATGCTATAAGAAATAATGAGCACAATGCTTTCAGAAAAACCTGGGGATACTTATATGAACTGATGCAAAGTGAAGTGAGCAGAACCAGGATAACACTGTACACAGTAACAGCAATATTGTATGATGATCAGCTATGAATGACTTATCTATTCTCAGCAATACAATAATATAAGAGAATTTCAAAGGACTTATGATGAAAAATGCTATCCACCTTCAAAGAAAAAACCAATGGAGTCTGATTGCAGATAGATGTATACTTTTTTACTTTATTTTTCTTGTTATCTTTTTTTCCTGTCTTTCTTCCTAGCTTTCTTTCATATCTGTGTTCACTTGAAACATGGCTAATATGGAAATATGTTTTGCATGACAGCATATCTATAATCTATATCAAAATGTTTACCTTCTCAAGGACAGGGGAGGGGAGGAAGGGAAGGAATTTGGAATGCAAAAATTATAAAATCAGTGTTAAAAATATTTTTACATGGGGTGGATAGGTTGCACCGTGAATAGAGCACTGGCCTGGAGTAAGGAAGACCTGAGTTCAAATCAGACCCCAGACACTTAAAACAAAAACTAGCCGTGTGACCTTGGGTAAGTCACTTAACCCCAATTGCCCCTCCAAAAAGCATTATATATCTTTTACATGTAACTGAGAAAAAATAAAATAAAAACATTCTTTAAAAAAAAACCTGAGGCCACAAGATATGTCTAGGAGGATTCTGGTTTTCCTTAGCTCACCCAGAGTATTATAATATGTAGTGATCACTCACTCTCCACCATTCTTTTCCTTTCTCTTCCTTCACCTGAAAGATGACTCTGTTACTAAAGCACATCTCTTTTCTTTAAAATTTATTTACCATACTATTCATCTTATCACCAGTCAATTTTTTAAAGATATCTATAAAGACAATAAGAACATCTGGAAGGAAGAGAAGGAAGAAGGGAAAGAGGGAAGTAGGAAGACAGAGAGAGAAAGAGAGACTGTGAAAGAATGACAGAGAGAGATTTTACAACTGTGATATATAATCATTGAGACCATTTTCCCAGCTAGGGGTTTAGAGCTATGGATAAGAGAATTACTTATTCAATTTTTGCAACTCCCCAGAGCAAAGAAGGAAAATGAGATATGAGGGGTGGCCAGGTGGCTCAGTGAGTAAGAGTGCCAGCCCCAGAATCAGGAGACCTGGGATCAAATCCGGGCTCAGATACTTAGCACCACACCCAGAAATAACTAGCCGTATAACCTTGAGCAAGTTACTTAACCCCAATTGCTTTAAAAAAAAAAAAAGGAAAGAAAGAAAATGAGATATGGATCTACTAGATTGTAAACTACTCGAAGGTAGAGTCCATGTGTTACTAATCTTTGCATTTCCAGGAACACCCAGCAAAGAGTTTTGTACTCTCTGTTACATTCAGCAGTCAGGTGGTATAATAGAGTGCTGGATCTGGAGTCAGAAAGACTTATCTTTTTGAGTTCACATTAGCCTGAGACTCTTATTAGCTGTGTGGCCCTTGTTGTGCCTGGTTTTCCCCATACTGACAGTCAGCTCCGCCCTCCCCCACTGGGTCTCTGCCCTTACCCCCAGTCAGCTCACCTGCATAGAAGTGGGTGGGCTTCTGGGTCAGGCGAGGGAGTTTCAATGTGTGTACTGACCAATCACTGCTTACATAAGGCCACCTTTATAAGCTGAGGTTCTGCCCCAGATTGGGCTGTTGCTGGCTGCTACTGCTATTGCTGTACCTGAGACATGGGTGGGGCTGGCTCAGCCAAAGTGAAGAAGGGAGGGACTAAAGTGGCCAGCAAGGTTGGAGGTAGGAAAAACCCTAAAGGGCCTAATGCTGAGAAGAGTGTGGCCAACAAGGGTGGAGGTTAAAAGACTCCTGAAAGGGCTTGCTGCTGATTGACAGCAGAAGTGAAGCCAACAGTCAGAATTGACACCAATTTATAAGACGAATTCTGAGAAGTTTTCAAATTTTCACTCCCCAGACAAGAACAACAAGCTGACAAATAAGTAAGCAACTTTGGTTGGAAAGGGAGAGTTATGAGTGATGAGGTGCAGGCTCTGGGAAGCCCCTTGAGCTCTCCTTGAATCTTTGAGGTACAGGCTCTGGGAACCCCATCTTGAACTCTGATTGAATTGTCCCATTTGATGATGCATTTGCATGAGGCCTTAAGCCTTATATTGTGGCTGGGCCCAGACCTCTGTTACTAGCCTAGCCCTCCATTGTCCATCTACTTCCCACCCTTGAGCCTATCAAAATATCAATCCACCCTCCAACTGGCCTAGCCCATGATTGTCTATAGTCTCCAGGTGACCTCCAGCAACTTCCCACCCTTAATCACTCATTGACCTCATCTGAGTTCTCCTGAAAACCCTCCCCAAACTCCTCCTCTAAACCACTCCTGGATTCCTCCCACAACTTTCTGTATATAAGATCCCATCTTCCCTCCATGTGTATGAGAGCACCATAGAATTTTCTAGCACAGACTTGTTCTGTGTCCAATACAAGAGAACTTTTAATATACTTTACTTTTTTTTTGGCTGAGAAGACTTGAGTCAAATTTATTCAGCAGGATATTGATATTTTGGGGGTCTCCAGAGCAACCCTAACCCCCTTTATGGGTAACCTCTTCAATGGTAGCACTTTACACAGCTTATACCCCACTGATATGAAAACAGGGGAACTACCATGCTACAATGAAGTATCAGTGTGATTTCTGTGGCAGATACATTCATACTGTACTAATAAAATTAATGTAGGCTAGTCTGTGGCTGGTTCTTTTTTTTTTTCATTGAATTTCCTTTTTAATTACCAAAACCTGTTCTTTCCTTCTTACCTTCCCCCTCCTAGTTAAGAATTCTTGTTGGCCATGTTCAAAAGAATTATATTTCCTTCTGTACCTCAAATTCATAAATATTTTTGTCAGGAGTTAGGTAGCATGCCTCTTCTCAGGTCACCAGAAATGTCTGGTAATGGTGTTGAATAGAGTTTTTTAAGACTTTCAGAATTGTATCATGTTCCCTCTTTATGCCATATTGGTTATGGAATCAATCAAAGATTAAGTTCTGAAACATTCTTTCACACACACGTATGTAAAGAAATATATATACACACATATATAAACATACATACATATACACATGTATTTGATTGTTTTATAGCATTGGAGACTGCCAAACCCAGAACACATCCATGAACCATTAAAGTTCTAAAAAGTTGTTATTGTAGCATGAATTTACACATATTTGATGTAGAAATAAAATTAAATTTGAAATTTTAATTTAATTAAATTTTAATCAATTTTAATGTCCACTTATGTATTTATAATGGTAATTAAATATAGGAATAAATAGAATAATAATTGTAATATAATATAAATAGAATAATAATAGAATAGAAATAGAAAATAAGTAGAAAAAAATAATAATAATAAATGAAATTGCTGCCAAAACATAATTACTTTCACCACAATTTCCAATACAATCACATTATGTCCACATTAGGAAGCCAGTCTTCTTCATAAGGGGTAATAAATCCCTAGGTGAGGAAGGTCAGGTGAGAGGGAGAGGCTCCTCAGGAATTGGGACAGGGTAGCTGAAAAACTTGGTAAGTGGAAGAACCTTCTTTTCTTTCTCTAAGCGTTCTCAGGGCTGTCTTTCCTCCAATCCTCAGGGTTGCCTGGAGCCGTCACAAGATGAGCAGCTGTGGGACATCTGGAGAGCTTTAGGTCATCCTCCAGACTGCACAGGTGGGTGAATCGGAAGGGCCCCTGGGTCAGCTGCTGGCTCTCCATGTCTGTTCTCAGGGACGGTTCTCTGCTAGCGCTCTCCTCGGCCTCCACCGCCTCCCCTTCAGCCTGGGCACCAACTGTCCCAAGGCCCGCACAAGAGCCTTTGTTGAGTAGCCTGTCAGTGGCGCGGATTGGCTGGGAGCTGGCACCCCAAGACACCTTAGGCAGGTACGGTAGGAGTGGGGAGCTGCGTGGGGAGATATGGGGGATGTGGGGGAATGGAGATGTGGGCTATAATTAATTTTGAAGGCTACTTTCTATAGTTTTATGTCAGATTATTAACATTGCCCCTTTCAATTAAAAACATTTGCTTGAGAAGCAGGCTTATATTCTTCATTCACTTGATGCTGGGATTTAATTAATTAGTTGTATTTGGTAACTAAAACATTGTGAAATTTATATGTAACAAATTTAAAGCATTTTCTGTGAAAGGGATACCATGTACTTTTGTTTCACCAATTGATTCTCCTGTAATACTATAAAAACAGATGCAGCATCCTTGTTTTCCATGCTAAGTAATAGAAAGGACACAGCCATCATTTAAATACATATAATAGAAATAATTTGGGAGGAAGGAGGACTACAGAGGCTGACAAAACAGAAACTGGTAGGGATATAAAGAAGTTTCTTTGCAAAGGAAAGAAACAGTCATTCTCAATACAAAGATAAATTGTGAAGGGGACAGAAGCTATCACAACTTAGAACAAGAATTGAGAGGGGAAATAACTCTCAAATTGATATTAAGAGGAAAGGGAAATGATTCTCCAAAGAAGCTTCTCTTTCACTCAACAGATGACAGAGAGACAAAAAGAGAGAGAGACAGAAAGGAAAGGAGAATGAGGAAGAAGAGGAAAATATGTTGTTGATGATGATTGATGATGATGATGACCAAAATTTGAGATCATGAAGAAAAGGTAGCATGATGTATCATAGGGAATCTCTCTAGAAAGATGCCAATATTTCTAGTACATTTCATCACATAATGGAAAGTACATTGAAGAATTGTGATTAAAGACATGATGCTCTAGTTTTAAAACTAGGTGTGGAAGTTTGGTCAAATCACATACTTTCTCTGGAACTCAGTTTGATTATCTATGGGACAATTAGATCATAACTGGGCTCCTTCTGAACCCTCTTAATCTGTGATTCTAAAATATGCTTATATAGTTTTTATAGTTTCTTTAAGAATAGAAATATGTCACAAGCCAATATATTTCTTCCCTGAGATTGTTTAGTGGATAGTTGATGGAATTGACAGATATTTGATGAAGTTGTAAACTTGGATCATAAAGACCTGAATTAAAATCTTGCCTTAGTAACTTACTGGATATATCATTATGGGAAATTTTTTTCAGCTTCAGTTTCCTCATGTGTAAGTAGAGGATGAGAATAGTACCTACCAACAGATTTATCATGAGAATCAAATGAGATGATATGTGCAAAACACTATGCAAACCTTAAAGAGCTAAAAATGTTTGATATCATCTAAAAAGAATAAAATACATATTTCTAGAGATTAATGAAGCAGCAGAAGGGCAATTTAAATCCCACCTTCTCTACTAGAGCTAGTATGGGTTTGTTGCCAACACAAGTGTATCACTCTTTACCATTTATTGCTCAACAATACTTTATTCCACTCCCTCCTACCAATGACCTTCTTTCTATGGCATTGAACTCTCAGGATGACTATAATCTAGCCATGATCCAGGTACTTAAAGCAGCTATACATGCAAAATTCTATCCCTTGCTCTCCCTTAATATTCCCACACCCTGCTCACTTGTATGATTTTGGGGCTGTGACAAGTACTGGACTCTGCTCTGGAGGTAGTGCTACTGAGTAACAGCCTTACTACTCCACTTTAGTTTCAGTGGGTCAGAGTGAGTTACACAGGATAAACAGGCATGGATACGTTATGAATTTCATCAAAGATCTAATTACATTATCTTTCTCTTTAAAGATTCCCACCTTCCAAAATTCTTTGTTATTATGAAAGGCACCATCCTTGTTCTAGTCACATAGGTTTGTAACCTCTGTTTTCTTACCTGCCTCCACTTTCCCACACTCTACCCATCCAATTAGTGGTCAATCTTATTATTTCTACCTGTCCCCTCCAATACCGCCTCCCCAAGTATCTTTCATGTATATCTAGTTTTGTCTATCATACATACCTAGACTATCAGAATTACTCCTTTTTATCTCACTACCTTGTCTTTCCCCTCTCTAAGAATAAATTATCAACAAATCTGCCAAAGTGATTTTCTTAAAGTGCAGGTCTAATTATGTCATTCTTGTACTCAGTAAACTACAGTGGTTCCCAATTCAAATACACCTTCAGGTCATGCCACAGCCTCTGAAGTAGCATGCCCTCCACTTTGGAGTCCACTGCATTACAGATTGTCATTTTTGAAATCCACTGCTAATTAGTCATAATTTTCTCATAATGCATTTAATATTGAGAGAAATGATTATTAAATAACCAATTGTTAATATGGGGAGATGCAGGATTTTTTCCCTTCCCATTTCCCCTTTTGGAGATTAGGTCAAAGCTTAATTTATCTGAAAGGCAGGGCTGATGATGAGATGAAATCTTGGGCTTTGAGACTTAGCCAGATGGGAAAGCTTAGATGGGATCAAAAGGTAAAGAGATTCTAGTTTAGGTGAATTCTGGCCCATTGTTTTCTATTCAGACAGGTGTGAGTAAAAGAACCCCCTTTGTCTAGATTGCCCTAGCTGGTGGTCTGGTTAGAGATAAGTCCCTTTGTCCAAGACTGAGTGAGCAAAGTCTAGTCCCCTAGCCACTCATTAGAATAAGCCCACCTCTCATTATAATATTCATTCTTTCATTAATTCTTAACCTATTAGAATTGATTGCCAGCTGTTGAAAACACCTACTCCTACAAGGGCACATAAATGTTAAGAGGACCTCATGAGCCGTCTCTGGTTTACAGGAAACAGCCAAATGACCATCCTTTTATTATTCTTGAAATAGATCCCAAAAGGAAAATTCCTAAGAATATTGTAGCCAAATTCCAGAGTTCAAGGAGAAAATATTGCAAGTAGCCAGAAAGAAACAATTCCAGTATTGTGGAAATAGAATCACAATAACACAAGACCTAGCAGCTTTGACTTTAAGGGATCAAAGGGCTTGGAATATGTTATTCTGGAGGTCAGAGGAGCTAGGATTAAAACCAAGGATCACCTACCCAGCAAAACAGCATAATACTTCAGGTGAAAAAAATCATACTCAATGAAATAGAGGACTTTCAAATAGAGGATTCTTGTTGAAAAGACCCAAGCTGAATAGAAAATTTCACTTTCAAATACAACACTCAGGATGAAAAGGTAAACAGGAAAGAGAAATCATAAGGGACTTATTAAAGTCCAACTGTTTATATTCCTACATGGAAAGATGATAGTAAGTATTAGGGTAGCTGGAGGAAATAGTATGATAGATAGACAGACAGACAGACAGACAGACAGACAGATAGATAGATAGATAGATGGCACAGGATGAGTTCAATAAATATGAAGGCATGGTATCTAAAAATAAAATTAAGGGGTGAGAGAGGAATATATTGGGAGGAGAAAGTGAGAGTGAATGGGGTAAATTATCTCCCAGAAAAGAGGCAAGAAAAAAGGTTTGACAATGTAGGGAAAGAGTGGGGAGGTGAGAGAGAATGAGTGAACCTTACTCTCATCAGATTTGGCTTAAGGAGGGAATAATATACACACTCAACTGGGTATCTTACCCTACAAGAAAGTAAGGGGGGAAAGGATACAAGAGGGGGAGGGTGGGAAATGATAGAAGGGAGGGCAGATTGGGAGAGGAAGTAGTCAGAAGCAAACACTTTTTTTAAAAGTAAAAGGGTCAAAGGAGAAAATAAAATAAGTGTGGGATGGGATAGGATGGAGGGAAATGTAGTTTTTCATAACATGGCTATTATAGAAGTGTTTTGCATAACTACACATGTATAACCTATATTGAGTTGCTTGGTTTCTCAATGAGGGTGGGTGGGGAGGGAAGAAGGGAGAGAATTTGGAACTAAAGTTTTAAAAACCAATGTAAAAAATTTTTACATGCAACTGGGAAATAAGATATACAGGCAATGGGGTAGAGAAATCTATCTTGCCCTACAAGAAAATAAGGGGGAAGAGGATAAGGTGGGGTGGAGTAAGCTTTCAGTCAAGATGGGCGGGCAGACTGGGGGAAGGAGTAATCAGAATGCACTCAATTTTAGGGTGGGAGGGGAGAGATTGAGAGAAAATTAGGAACTCAAAATCTTGTGGAAATGAATATTGAAAACTAAAAATAATTTTTTTTTTTAAATTCCTGTTAGGTGACCAGTCTCGGTGATTAGGCTAGTCCTTAAAAAAAAGATTCACTATATTCTCAGAATCTTTAAGGTATAGGCTCCGGGAACCTCCCTTGAACTCTGATTAAATCATCCTATTTGATGAGGCATTTGCATGAGGCCATAAACCTTACAATTGTGGCTGGGCCCAAACCTCTGTTATTAGACTTTCCACCCTTGAGCCTATCAAAATATCAATCCACCCTTGAACTGGCCTAGCCCACCATTGTCTGTAGTCTCCAGGTAGCCTCCAGCAACTTCCTACCCTTAATCACTCATTGACCTCATTAATTCCTCCTGAAGATCCTCCCCAGACTCCTCCTCTAGACCACCCCTAGATTCCTACCACAACTTTCTGTATAGAAGACCCCATCTCCCACCATGTGGTGTGAGAGCACCATAAAATTTTCCAGTACAGACTTACTCTGTGTCCAATACAAGCAAACTTTTAATAAACTTTACTTTTCTTTGGTTGAGAAAAACTTGAGTCGAATTCATTTGGCAGGACCCGATGTGTTAGTATTTTGGGGTCTCCAGAGCACCCTTCATGAGGAGGTAGGCTTGATAGGGGAAGTGGGTCTTGGCTATATGCTCTTTCCATATTTTTCTTTTTCTCATATCCAGCTTGAAAGTAAAACCAAGCACAGACAGAAAGGACAGAGCCAAGGTAATGACTATAGTGAAAGTAACACCTATGGGACAGGGAAGAGCCAAAGGATAGAAGGAATAGTATACCACTCTAAAGTGGGGCTCAGTAAGAATTGGCCAATACTGTTCACCAGGCCCAACATAGTCGTCAATCCTAGCTAGATACAACTTTAATAAATAAAGACCTTTGGTAGTAGAAGCTTTGCATTCTGGTTAAAAAAAAAAATACTACAGCCTTTCGGTCCGAGCTGTAGCAAGGGGCTGTGCAGGCAGCAGCGAGTTCCCCAGCTTTGGGCCCTCTCTCCGCGGCTTTCCTCCTCCGCCTCCAGCACCTTACCTCTCTGTGACCATGACGGAACAGGCCATCTCCTTCGCCAAGGACTTCCTGGCCGGTGGCATCGCCGCCACCATCTCCAAGACTGCGGTGGCCCCCATCGAGAGAGTTAAGTTGCTACTGCAGGTGCAGCATGCCAGCAAACAGATTGCTGCAGATAAGCAGTACAAAGGCATCCTGGATTGTATAGTCCGAATTCCAAAGGAACAAGGGGTGCTTTCCTTCTGGCGGGGTAACTTAGCCAATGTCATCAGATACTTCCCCACCCAAGCCCTTAACTTCGCCTTTAAGGATAAGTATAAGCAGGTGTTCTTGGGAGGAGTGGACAAGCATACGCAGTTTTGGAGGTATTTTGCTGGCAATCTTGCCTCTGGTGGTGCAGCTGGAGCCACTTCTCTCTGCTTTGTCTACCCCTTGGATTTTGCGAGAACCCGCCTGGCAGCTGATGTTGGAAAATCCGGCACTGAGAGAGAATTCAAAGGCCTGGGAGACTGCCTTGTGAAAATCACCAAGTCTGATGAAATTCGGGGCTTGTATCAAGGTTTCAATGTCTCAGTGCAGGGTATTATTATCTTTAGAGCAGCTTACTTTGGAATCTATGATACAGCAAAAGGTATGCTCCCAGAACCGAAGAACACTCACATTGTGATAAGCTGGATGATTGCACAATCAGTGACTGCTGTAGCAGGTGTGGTCTCCTATCCCTTTGATACAGTAAGGCGGCGAATGATGATGCAGTCTGGTTGCAAAGGAGCCGATATCATGTACACTGGGACAATTGACTGCTGGAAGAAGATTGCTTAAGATGAGGGTGGCAAAGCTTTCTTCAAGGGTGCCTGGTCCAATGTTCTTAGAGGCATGGGTGGAGCTTTCGTGCTTGTCCTGTATGATGAATTGAAGAAAGTAATCTAAGTACATTCTAATTAAAAAAGGAGCCAGTGAATATAGATCATGTAGAATACTTAACCATACTTAGCATTTTGGACCATTGACCTTCAAGAAATTCCTGTTGTCTTTTTATCCAGACCAGATCATGTTTGTAGGGGAGCCAGGAAAAGCTCTTAGAAAAAGGGACTCGTTTATTGTGATCCATTATTCACACAGTGGAACTGATGATGATTCAGTATATTGATTCTATTGGTTTTTTGGGAAAATAACAGTTACTGTGGGTCCAAGGAGGCAGATCAACTTAGACCATCTAGTTTAAATGCTCTTTTGTAGGACTATAAATTTGTGTTTAAGTATTTATTTAAAAAAATCATGTGTCCCATTTGTACTTAAGCACTATATATACTATTTTGCACAGCTGACTTTGGCAGTTATGATGATCTGTGTTGGGCATTCTGCTGTAAAAACAATAAATACACAGAAGACTAAAAAAAAAATACTACAGATCATCTGTTGAATAACACTAACTTAGAGGCAATGGAAATAGGTAAGAAGTAGATATGAGTTTATTTAGCACTGATTTATTTCAGGATTGAGGGTTATAGCCAAGGTACAAAACAGGCTGGGTCATATGGGAACCTGTGAGGGATAATTTGCAGTGAAGTTTCCACATTCTGAAAAATCAAATCTAGAGGTGGCTTCAGTATCCACTAGGCCTAAGTTTAGAATTACAGGAATCTGGGACTTCAAGCAATGGAGACCCTCCCCAGTGCCACCTCAGCATAAGATATGCCAAATAAGAATAAAGCTGACTTCCTGGCCTTGCACTGAACACCCACATGTTTCTGCATCCTTTGTCTCCAAGATAGATTCCTGTGCTTAGGCTGTGGGCCAGCCTCCCTACCAATGAGAGTGAAGGCCAGTTGGGGGGTTGGGTTTCTGCATTAGAAGGCTATATAATGATGGGCTTGCTTCTACCTGTTGCTCTCTCACTGGCAGATGCTATTTGAGTGACAGGGGCAGAGGGCCCTTTCTCATGAAAAAGAATAAAGACCTTTTCTGATCTCAGATTCAGAATCTGAACTCTTTTATCCCACACAAACCTAAGAAGGGACAAGCCCATCCAAATCTCCCAACTGAGAAGATTCTCATGATGATAATACTGATGGTATTAAAAATTCTCAATTTTCTCTAATAATGGAGGAAAACAATGACACAACTAAAAGAAATAAGAATCCTCTAATCATCTAATTCAGATTGTAAATCCAATCATTCAACTTAATTTAATATACATTTATTAAGTGCCTATTTTACACAAAGTTCTTTGCTGAGTGTTCCCAGAAATGCAAAGATTGAATAAAACATGGCCCCTGCCCTCAAGAAACTTAAAGTCTAGTAGGAAGAATAAAGACATGGATATAAAGAACTATGATACAATTATTCTGATTAGCACATTTACTTTCCTACTTTTTTTTTTTTTTTGCTCAGGTAAACATTAAAATTAGCTTTTCTCCTTTAAGGATATAATGCACCAGTGGTAGGTTACCTTTTGTCTTGGGCAACCAGGTTCCAAAAACCTTTGATTACACATTCTCTGGAGATATAAACATTAAGGATTATCCACATGTAGGTTAGTGAATTTTTGTTACCCTGGGAGTTAGGAGACTGTCTGCCCTTCTTTTATCAAGTTTCATTTCATTCACAATATTTCAGCCTGATCCTCCACAAAACCTTGTTTATCACTCGTAATTCTTTCTGAAGTCATTGATTTCATGTCAACTTGTACTACCAGTCTTATTAAGCCTTCACAGAATAATACCAATTTATGTTCCTGATAAACACAGCATGTATTCCTTTGTAACCCTATTTAAGGAATAGAAAGAAAAAAATATGTTCTTTATCTGTTGCCATAGTATTTAAGTGCACAGACCACACACTGTATGAAGACAGTGAGGTCATCAATTGGGTAGCCACGGAAACATAAGAAGGCAACCGGTCAGCTTCTCTTTAATTTGATCTTGTGCAACTAGACTAGAGACAAAAGGCCAATTTCAGCCTTAGCTACAGTCTTCCTTGACTCAGAATTCTTCTTAAAACTCAACCCTCTCATGAAGTCTTTTCTGATTAACCTTCCCTTTTGTAAAACTAATTCTTGAATTTCATAGAATTTAAACCTGAAAGAGACCTTAAAGATCATCTTAACCAAATCCATCATTTTAAAAACAGGAAAAATGTGGAACAGAAAGTTTAAGGAACTTGCCTACAGTAACACAAGTTATAATAACAAAATGCAAATGTGAACCCAAGTTTGTTGTTCAGTCACCTTTCGTGACTCCATTTGGGGATTTCTTGGCAAAGATGGTGGAGTGGTTTGCCATTTCCTTCTCCCACTCATTTTACAGATGAGGAAAGTGAGGCAAACAGGGTTAAGTGACTTGTCCAGGGTCTCACAGTCAGTAAGTGCCTGAGGGAACAGGTATTCTTGACTCTAGGTCCAGTGTTCTATCCACTGATCCACCAGTTGCCTCTCCACAAGTTACATAAGTAACAGAGATTGAATGTGAACCTGGGTCCTCTACTCCAAATCTAGGGTTCTTTCCACCACACCAGACACTGTATTAACTCCCTCCAATAACTGTGAATCATTTGTGGGTTCTCAAAATCATTTTCTACAGAGCTGTGAAGACTGGTTTGTTTATTTCTATCTCTGTTTTTCCTTTGAGTGTGCGCTCTCCCCATTAGAATGTCAATTCTTTGAAGGTGTAGGCTGTGTTTACTCATTCTTCAGTAACTGTATGATGCCTCCATAGAGCTTTGTTTGAAGTGGCTACTTAGACATCACTAATTGAAGTCAGCCTTTTATGTGGCACAACCTCAACAATACCCTGTCAGATATGATAGGCAAAGGAAAGAATGTTTGTCCCTCATTTCCAGAAGAATGTTATGGGGGTGGATAAAATCAAGCACATGAGCAAAGTTCTTAATGTTCAAAAGAAGAATGCACATTAATACAATCATTATAAACAGCAATTATATTACAGTAAGGTATCTATTAACAAAAAGGATGAGTTCTAATAATAGACTTCTTTTGTCAGAATCTGCATTATCAGAGGTAGAAATAATAGAGGAGGAATGGGGCTGTATTCCGGGTTGTCAGATGTAGAGGGTTATGGTTTCCCTCTCCTCCCCAAATAATCAAACTCATATTTTAAATATTCCAGAAAATGTAAAATATGTATCTTGGGATCATGGAAAGAACTAGATATAAAAGGGGAAGAGGAGGAGGAGGAAAAGACAGGATATGCTGATAAATATTTAACAGATGGCTCCCAATCCATCAATCAATATTTATTAAGCTCCTATTAAATGCCAGACACTGTTCTAAGTCCTAACATGAAAGAGGAAAAATGTGGTCCTTGCCCTCAAGGAGTTTACCATCTAATGAAAAAAAAAATAAACCCACAAAAAAGCACTTTTAAGTTTAATCCATATTATTGACATGTTTTTTTTCTTTTCCTATTTAATAGTATTTTCTTTTTTTCAAATTACATGCAAAGATAGTTTTCAACATTCAGTTTTACAAAATTTTGAGTTCCAAAATTTTTTTCTCCCTCCCCCGCCTCCACACTCCCCAAGAAAGCATGCAATCTGATATAGGCTATACATGTACAATCATATTAAACCTATTCCCATTACTTTCTTAAGTCTAGAGACAATCAACAAAACAATAAATCAAACCCTGATTTATAGTGTTTGCCAATTTCCAAGATTTAAATGCTAGAATTAAAAATTTACCCTAGAACTGTGCTAGATTACGGTGGTTTCAGTGATAGCTGGAAAGTGAAATTTGCCACTTTGTTTTAGGATCTAGAATTCTCCTTGTTACCCATATTTTGTGCATTTGTCACATAATCTGTGAACCTCCATTCTTATCCACATCTTCCCCTAAGTTCACCACAGAGCATGAACCTCTTGTGCTGGATGCCTTCCACAATTTCTGCTAATATTCAGAGGGTGCCACTGGAACACTCTGGCTATCCTCATAGCATCCCTCATCATTACCATGTGATCAGTTCATCTATTTTTACCCTACAATTCCATGATGTCATGTTTTACTTCTGTTATTATTTATAGTTGCTCCCTGGCAGCCTGCTCTCACTCAACTTGTGCCTCTCGATTTCCCTCTGTTATGCTAATTTTTGTTCTTCCAAGACAGTTGTATTACACAGCTTGCTGCCTTATAACAACTCCAGTAGAATGTTAATATTAAAAATAGGGCCTATATGTCCATACATATGGGCGTGTGTGTGTGTGTGTGTGTGTGTGTGTGTGTGTGTAAAACAAAGCACTATCAAGGGAATCCTGCCAGCTTTGAGGATCAAGAAAGGCCTTATGTGGGAAGTTGTAATGGTAATGAGAATTTGAAGACCTTCCCTGCTTTGAAAATATACTCTGCCCCCTAATAGGCTGAATGTAATCACATGGGGCCTGTGGTGGAAGGAGTTTGCTAAAGGCTAGAGCAGAGCCACAGGAAGCTGGGAGTCAGAGAAAGCTAGATGGTTGGGAGTAGAGGATGTTTCCAAGGGAGACAGATAGGCTTGTGAGTAAATATTGGTCGTGTTGGTTTGTGGGAAGGCTAAATTATGCTATGGCTCTCTGTGCTATTGTGGCTTATTAATTTATTTGCTACTATGATGGAATTGGTTTACTGATTTTGGGATTTAGTTTTCTGGTGTCTGAATAAATGTTTTGCTTCTGTCTTCTCTAAGGAAAGTCTGTTTTATTTTGTGATCAAGCACTATAAAAGTACATTTATTTATTTGCTTTTTGGAGGTCAATTGGGGTTAAGTGACTTGCTCAAGTTCACACGGCTAGTTTTTGTGTTAAGTGTCTGAGGCCAGATTTGAACTCAGGTCCTCCTGATTCCAGGTCCAGTGCTCTATTTACTGCGCCACCTAGCCACCCCATATGCAGGTATATTTATTGGGATTATGAGCACTGTTAATATTGCATTGGCTCTACAGAGGTGTCACATGAGCTAAACTTTAAAAGAATCTAGGGTTTCTAAAAGGCAGAGGTGAGGAGGAAGTACATTGTAGGCATAGGGGAAAACCAGTAAAAATGCTTGGAGAGTAGCATGTAAACTTCTTGAAGTCAATCGTTTTTTTATATAGTCAGCTTGAGCATAGTAAGTGATCAATGAATATTTGAGAAATTTAGTATCATAAAATTTAAAAATTCAAGACAATTGAAGTGTTTTTTAAATAGTTCCCAATTTTTTTCTTTTAAATTTCAGGGCCATTTTATAATATTTTTTTTATTTTTTTCTATTTTAATTTTTTTGGAGGGGGGAAGGCAAGGTAATTGGGGTTAAGTGACTTGCCCAAGGTCACACAGTGTGCCAAGTGTCTGAGTGCATTTGAACTCAGGTTCTCCTGACTCCAGGGCCTGTGCTCTATTCACTACACCATGCAGCTGCCCCTAAAATCTTAAAAATTATTGAATATCCCTCCCTCAAGAGTTTTTGTCTATATAAGTTAGATCTATATTAGAAAAGAAAACATCTTAGTATTATTTTTGAAAAATGGGTTTGACCCCATGGACCCCCTGAAAATATCTAGAGGACCCCTGGGATCCCTCGACCACATTTTGAGAACTTCTGTGTTCAGCAATAATCTACTTATGCTTCTTCAAAATTTCCATCAGTAATAATAACTAAGAAAATAACATTTGTTGTTTAGCAAGAATCTATTCGTGGTCCTACCCCATTATGTCTACCATATAATATCAGTATAGTTCAAAAAAGTTTATTTCCCAAGATGTCCATTCTCAAGCTAGTCTCTTTCAAGTGCCATTGCTTAGAAAATGGAATATGAATCACTCTGAATGCCTGACTTTCCTTTGAATGAAAACTTTCCTTGACACCTATTAGGGGATTCACAACATGTCATTCATAAAAGAAAACGATTGATAAGTAACATTGCATTCCTGCTGAGGAGATTTCAAAAGCCCTAACCATTTCTGTAACAATGAGACATTGATAAGGAATTATAACAAATTGCAAAGTGCTTCTGGGCAAAAGAAATGCTTGTAAAAACCTCTGTTTTCTTTTGTTACCATCAACTGAATACATCCAGATAATCTGCCCCAAATAGTTGCAAAGAGAGTTTCCTATTAATTAGCTAGTTTCCCCAATATCAGAAAATCACTTGCTTACTAATGTAGATCCATAGAACAGGTCAATTCATTTTATTAGGCCACCTTGAATCACTGATTTTTAAAAAATATTTCACATAGAGATACAGACTAATTTACCTGACAATACAATGCTCTGTGGAAACAATAAAATCTCGAAGCCTGTGTGTGTTGAAATAGGGAATAAAAACTCCTTCATAAGTCACTTATAATATATTATTCATTTTCTCCTCACTTTTTTAGGGTAGAGAATATTTTTAGAACGTAACATATCATTTCATAGCTTGCTTGAGTCCAATAATAGCTTAAGAAACAAAGAAGTGAATCTAAGAACCAAAAAATTGTTTCTTTTCTTTGGAGAAATAAAAAGGGCATCATAAACACCTTATGCAATTGTGGAAGGTTTCTTACAAACACTATTTAATTTGATATATCCAGGTGTCTTTACAGATGACTTGCCCAATGCCACATGAATGGTAAGGGAAAGAGCTAGTATTAGAAATTATCTCACTTTTCAAGAAGTGGACTTAAATTGTGATTGTAGAACAGAGGCTCTCAAGTTTATTTGACCTGTATGGTGCCCTTTTAAAAAAAGTTATTTAGTATCCCCCTGGAAATATGCTTTCTTTAACCCTTTAACTTTTTTTCAGAATTTGCACCATTTAAAATATTTTAATGAAAATTTAAATATATAAAATATATAATTATATAATAAATATAGAATATATTATCTATAATAATATATATTTTAAATGATGCATCTTAAATTTAATAATTTATTGCAAATTTGTGGGGTTTTTCCTCCACTGAAATTTTGATGACACAATATTGCATCATATAACCATATAGTATAGAATTGTAAACAAGCCATCACACACACATATTACATGCCAATGCATACTGGACTTCCTAACAATGCATGACACACTTGCCTGCCAACATTAAGACTTGGCAGATTTGACCACTGTTCAATTAGAACTTGTATTTTGTGTATTTATTTGGAAAATAATATAATATAATCACTATAACTTTAACTCTGTTATGCAACAGATAAAACATGTATGAATGGTTTTTCAAATTTTTTTATGTTCTTTTCTTTCCTTATGCTTCCACCACCCCCTTGTTTTTATTTAATGTCCCTCAATTGTACCCAAGGCTCCTACTACCCCCCTGAATTGTCCCAGCATCCCTACCAGGGGGAAGTGTCACCAACTTTGTGAACCTCTATAAGAAGATCCTTATTTGTGGATGTCAAGAACATTAACTCACCTTTGTATAGAAAAGAACCTGGAACTTGAGGTTCAGCTCCATTGGGTGCTATAGGCTCAGTGGGGCTTCCCTGTTGGTTGGCTCCCAGGACAAAAATGAGTCCCCTTATAAAAATTTGCTTTATATATGTCTTACTTATGCATCTACAGTAGCATTTAAAGCAAGAATTCTTAGCCTATTTTTGTGTGTCATGGATTCCTTTGAAGTCTAGTGAAGCCTAAGTTCCCTATCTGGACAACAAGGTGGCATAGTGGATAGAATGCAGGGCCTGGAGTCAGGAAGACTCATTTTCCTGAGTTCAAATCCAGCCTTAGACACTTATTAGCTATGTAACTCTGGGCAAGTCACTTAACCCTGTTTGCCTCAGTTTCTGAATCTGTAAAATGAACTGGAGAAGGAAATGGCAAGCCACTCCAGTATCTTTGCCGAGAAAACCCCAAATGGAGTCATGAAGAGTTGGACTCAACTGAATCAATTGAACAACCAACTTCTCTATTACTATGGCAGGCAACACCATCCTGCCAGTCCCTCAGTCTTCCAACCTAGGTGATACTCTTCACTATCTCTCACCCCACCCCCCATATCCAATCTATTTCAAAGCCCTGCTGATATCACCTTTGTAATATCTCTTATAATATACTCCTTTCTCTCCTCTGATATTGCCCGCTGCTTTAGTGCCGACCTTTATCACTTTACACCTGGCTTTTGCAATAGTTGCTGGAGGGTCTGCCTGCCTCAATTCTCTCTCCTCTCTAATCCATCTTCCATTCAGCCACCAAAGGGATTTTCCTAAAACACACCCCCAACTACTCAATGAACTTCAGTGACTCCTATTATCTCAAGGATCAAATCCAAAATTTGTTTGGCATTCAAAGACCTTCAGAACCTAGTTTTCTAATACCTTTCCAGTCTTCTTACACCTTACTCTCTGCCTTGTACTCTTTTTTCCATTGACACTGGTCTCCTGACTATTCCATCTCTTAGCTCTGGGCATTTTCTCTGGCTCCCCCCCCCCCCCACATACACACACCCATGCCTGAACCATTCTCCCTCCTTATCTCTCCTACTAACTTACCTGGCTTTCTTTAAGTCCCAACTAAAACCCCACCTTCTACAGGAAGTCTTTCCCAATGCTTCCTAATTCTAGTGCTTTTCCTCTTTTAATTATTTCCTGTTTGTCCTATTGGGCAGCTAGGTGACGAAGTCAGTTAGGCTTGAGTTCAAATGTGACCTCAGACACTTGCTAGCTATGTGACCCTGGGCAAGTCACTTAACTTTGCTTGCCTCATTTCCTCATCTGTAAAATGAGCTGGAGAAGAAAATGTCAAATCACTCTAGTATCTTGGCCAAGGATCTAGTATCTCTGCCAAAGAGTCAAACATGACTAAAATGACTGAAAAACAGCAAAATTTATCTAATAGGTAGCTTGTTTGTAAATATTTGTTTGCATGTTGTTTTCCCTGTTAGATTGTGAACTCCTTGAGGGAAGGGACTACCTTTTGCCTCTTTTTGTATCCCCAGAACTTGGCATGGTGCCTGGCATTGTGGTACTTAATAAATGCTTATTGACAATAGACACCTAAAGACCTCTACTTAAAATGATATATACTCAAAATATTATTTTTCCCATATGCAAATAAAATATACAGGAGTACAAAGGAAACCAATTATATCGAAATAATGTTATTGATTTTTTTTGCTTTTTTTTTTGGAGGGCAATTGAGATTAAGTGATTTGCCCAAGGTCACATGGCTAGTTTTTTGTGTTAAGTGTCTGAGGCTGGATTTGAACTCAGGTCTTCCTGACTCCAGGGCTGGTGCTCTATTCACTGCACCACCTAGCCACCCCTGTTTTTAAATTTCTAAAAAATAAAATTATATTGGAAAGTCAAGGAATGCCTATCAATTTAAAAAAGGCTAAACAAATTATGTTATATGATGTGATGGAATACTATTGAAATGTGTAGAAAAGTGTAAATAGGTGATTTCAAAGAGATTTGGAAAGACTCATATGAACTGATACAGAGTGAAGTGAGCAGAACCAGAAAAACAATTTTATACTAGAACATCAATATTTTAAAAATAAACAATTCTGAGGACTTTTATAAACTGATGAAGAAGGAAGTGATCAGAACCAGGAAAACATTTTATACAATAACAGCAACATTGTAAAGACAAATAACTTTGAAAGCTGTCAGAACTTCAGTGACCATTCAGGATGCCAGAGGACAGATGACAAATGGACTATCCAGTTCCTAACAGAGAAGTGATAGATACAGGGTACAGAATGAAATATATACATTTTTATATGTTGTCACTGATGGAATTTGCTTTGCTTGGCTATGAATATTTGTTACAAGAGATTTTATTTTATTTTCTCTTTTGTGGAATAGAAGGTAGGAAACACAGAAAATAGATTTTTGTTCATTTTTTTTAATAGAGAGATTGGGGTGCTACATGTAGGATATTACATGTACATTTAGATGAGCATGCGGTGTTTTTAGTTTTGCTTGTTTTACATTGTCACAAGAGAACACTCACTGAATGGAGACAATTTGTACATGTTTAATATCAAAATAAAATGCATCAATAAAACTTTTAAAAATAAGATTTCAGGACCCAGGTTAAAAACTCATGATTTAATGGCTATGACAAAATGCTTCCTTTTATACATACATACATACACACACACACACATACACACATACACATATACCTATATCTATATAAGGTATTTATATATCCATATATCTATAGCTAGCTAGCTATATGTTAGGAGACTTTAATAATCTTTGCTAATTATCAGTTTATGCTTCATTATCACTCTTTGGAATTGGGTAGTAATGTAGTAAATTGGAGTAAATGGAGTAAAGTCAATAACCTGACTTCACTTGCTCTCAGCCTTAAATGTATCTCAGAAAAGGAAAGTACTATATCATATTAATGAATTGTGAAGGCAGCTTTCTGTTGTTATGAGGTTGGTTTTCTTTGGCTCTAAATTGACTTACCTCTTTTAAAAGGGTCAACACGTCTTAATCAACTCCCAGATCTTCCTTAGAGCTTGGAAAATGGAAGATATAGAATTTGTCTCCATCCCTTTGGTTGTACTGAGAAGCAGACTATAGAGACATTGGTAAGAAAAAAAAGTAAGGGGGCGGAGCCAAGATGGCGGAGTAGAAGTACGACCTTCCCGCAGCTCCGGCTTCCACCTTCCCCAATCCATGTAAAAAGGGGACTCTAAACAAACTTTGGAGCTGCAGAACCCACAAAATGACACAGAGAAGCTAACCTCCCGCTGAGGACAGCCCGGCAGGCTGGCAGGAATCAGCCAGCGCAGCGCTCTGGGAGCCGAGCCCAGCCCCACGCCAAGGCTTTAGCCCCAGGGGGGGCCTGACCAGCCACCAGCCAGAGGGATTCCAAATCAGCAGCAGCTGTGGCCATTTCCAGATTTATCAATACATAGATGTGAAGGACAAGGTGAGAGGCCAGTGCAGTCTGGACTTTGGGACCCAGTAAGTGGGAGTGCGTGGCTTTTACCCCCAGGGCGAGAAACTGCTGAGACACCAGCACAGCCTGCCAGCGCCACATGGTAGCTTCAGCTCCTGGCCTGCAGAGTTTAGGGGGACCAAGCACCAGTCTGAGGGGTAATCGCTCTTGCTTTAACCTGCTTGGATTGCAGTCTAGGGTGGAGGTCCTGGGGTGTGTGTCCAGTTTGCCAGAGTGTATGGAGACCTCAGAGAGGGCACCCATCTAATACCTCCGGCAGCTGAGAAAACCCCAGCGTTTGGGACGAAAACTCCCCTGTCTGGTGGCAGAGTCCTACTGTGGCAAAAAGCCCAGGAGTCAAGTGACTGAGGGGCTACATGACCAGGAAAAGGAAACAAAGCAGACAGAAGATTCCAACATTACACTCCTATTTTGGGGATAAGAAGGAGCAAGGCATGGAACAGGAGGAAAACAGTGAAGTCAGAACTCCTGCACCAAAAGCTTCAAAGGAAAATACGAGCTGGTTACAGGCCATAGAGGACCTTAAGAAGCAGATAAGAGAAGTGGAGGAAAAATTGGGAAGAGAAATGAGAACAATGCAAGAAAATTATGAAATGAGAGTCAACAGCCTGACTGGAGAAAATAATACCTTAAAAAACAGACTGACTCAAATGGCAAAGGAGGCTCAAAAAGGCAATGAGGAGAAGAATGCCTTAAAAAGTCAAATTTTCCAGATGGAAAAAGAATCTCAAAAGCTCACTGAGGAGAATCATTGCTTCAGAATTAGATTGGAGCAAATGGAAGCTAATGACTTTATGAGAAATCAAGATGCTGTTAAACAGATCCAAACAAATGAAAGAATAGAAGGCAATGTGAAATATCTCATGGGAAAAACCACTGACCTTGAAAATAGATCCAGGAGAGATAATTTAAAAATTATTGGACTGCCTGAGAGCCATGACCAAAGTAAGAGCCTGGAAAGCATCCTCCAGGAAGTTCTCAAAGGAAACTGCGCTGATGTTTTAGAACGAGAGGTCAAAATAGAGGTTGAAAGAATCCACCGATCACCTCCTGAAAAAGATCCCAAAAAGAAAACTCCTAGGAATACTATAGCCAGGTTCCGGAATTCCCAGATTAAGGAGAGAATATTACTAGTAGCCAGGAAGAAACAATTTGAATATTGTGGAAACACAATCAGGATAACCCAGGATCTGGCAGCTTCTACACTGAAGGATCGAAGGGCCTGGAATGTGATATTCCGGAGGGCAAAGGAGCTGGGATTAAAACCAAGAGTCACCTACCCAGCCAAACTGAGTATCATGTTTCAGGGGAAAATATGGTCATTCAGTGGAATTGAGGACTTTCAAGCATTCTTGCTGAAAAATCCAGAGTTGAATAAAAAATTTGACATTTAGATACAAGAAGCAAGAGAAGCATGAGAAGGTAAACAGGGAAAAGAAATCATAAGGAACTTATCAAAGTTGAACTATTTTTTTTTTGAAGCACTCGGGGTTGGGTGACTTGCTCGGGGTCGAGCAGCTGGTTGTTGTTTCTGGGTGTGGTGCTGAGTGTCTGGGCCCGGATTTGATCTGGGTCGTCCCGGCACTGGAGCTGGTGCTCTTGCTCACTGAGCCACCTGGCCAAAGTTGAACTATTAACATTCCTACATGGAAAAACAATAATTGTAACTTATGAAACTTTTCTCAGTAGTTGAAGGGATTAGAAACATATATATATATATATATATATGAGGGTATGCAGGCACATGAATACATATGTGAATGTGTGTATATACTTTTACAGGTATACATAGATAGAGGGCACGGGACCAATTTAACAGGAAGGGATGATACTTAAAAGGTGAAATTAAGAGGTGAGAGGAGATGGGAAAAGACAGATTGGGGCAAACTATCTCATACAGAAGAGGCAAGGGAAAATGGTTACAATGGAGGGAAAGAATAGGAAGGCAAAAGGGAATAGGTCAACCTTATTCCTATTGAATCTGGCTTGAGGAGGGAGGGAAATACACACTAAATAGGGGATCTCACCCTACAGGAGAGTAGGGGGGGAAGGGGATGTGAGGGGGGATGGTGGAAGGGAGGGCAGGCTGGCGGGGAGGGAAGTTGGAAGCACCCACTTTCGAAAAGGGACAGGATCAAAGTAGAGAATAGAACAAGTGGGAGGTGGGATAGGAGGGAGGGAAATATAGTCAGTCTTTTACAATACATCTACTACGTTATTGTTTTGCATTAGCTGCACATGTACAACCTATACTGAACTGCTTGTCTCCCCAGTGGGGGTGGGTGGCAGTGGGGGAAGGGAATGAATCTGGAACTGAAAGTTTTTAAATCAAATATTCAAATATATATATATATATATATATATATATATGTGTGTGTGTGTATGTGTGTGTATACTATTATTAATACCATCTTACATGTAATTAAGAAAAAAGATATACAGGCACTGAGGCATAGAGATCCACTGGAAAAGTTGAAATGGGTATGGGAGATAATATGGGAGAGAGCAGATTGGAGGTGGGGATATCCTGTGGGACTGCTGTTTTGGGGGGATGGATGGGGGGAAAATGGGGAGAAAATTTGTAACTCAAAATCTGGCAGAAATGAATGATGTAAATCAGAAGTTAATAAAGCATTAAAAAAAAGATTTGGAAAAGAAAAAAAAAGAAAAAAGTAAACAGACTGAAAGTAATATTAATGATTAAAGAATGCACAGAACTTCCCAGTTCTCCACCCTTTAGAAATTCACTAAGAATCAGTCCATCCTTCTTCTCTCTCCTCTCTCCTCCCTCATTACCTCTCTTGTTGCCCCTCCCTCATTCTCCTCATTCAGGCATCACTTCTCAAAATGTAGTCCCCAGACCCCAAAGGGTCTTTTTTGGTGAGTCCATGAGGTCAAAATTGTTTTCGTAGCAATACTAAGATATTATTTACCTACTAAAATGCTCCCTTTCTCAAATTACATATCAGTCAGAGACCAGATTTTCTTAATATTCTTTAACCAAAACAAAATGTCAGACCAGATTGAATGCAGAACCAGAAATGATTATCCAGCTATCTTCTATTAAGCCAGACATTAAAGAGATTTGCAAAACATGTATTTCACAACCATTTTTTTAATTTTAGAAAATGTAGGGTTTTTAAAATAAAAAATACTAACATGTAATGGGTTTATTATTGTTATTTAAGTGAATCAATAAATGATTTTTTTAAATATCCATTTTAATTTCTAATACAGAAAATATCAATAAATATGACTCACATAAACAAAAAGTTTTTTGGGCTTCTTAATTTTTTAGGACCACAAAGAGTTAAAAAGACAAAAATGTTTGGGAATCCTGGTACACAAGTATGGATGGATATGATTTTAAACCAGTGGTAAGTATTGACACTGTTAAAACCACTGACATTTTGTGGTATGTGCCCTTAACAAGGTAGGCATAGTGATGGTCCCACGTAGTGTTGTGCTCAGAGATAGGTACTGACAAACTAAAGTTCATCCACAGTATAACAAGCAGAATGGTGAGGGAGATGCAAAACTATGTCACCTGAAAAATTATTAAAGGAATTGGTGTTGGTTAGCCTAGAGAGAAAAAGATGCAGCAAGGAGGCAGACAAAAGAGCTTTTTTCCCAAAACTTTAAAGGCTATAAAGGAGAAAAGAAATCTCTGCAGATTCAGAGAATAAAAATAGGGCTTATGGGTGGAAGTTATAAGGAGGGCGATTTTAGCTCCATAGAAGGAAAAAACTTTTAACAAGTAGAGTTTTTCAAAAATAAAATGGGCTACTTTATTAGGCACCAAGCTCTCCCTCACTGGGAATGTTCAAACAGAGACATGACAGCTACTATTGAGGGCATTTCAAAGCAAAACTCCTTTGCTATAGGGGAAGTCAGATGGAATGACTTCTACAATCTCTTCCAACTCTAAGATTCTATTATTTCAATTTCCTCAACAAGAAGAGTCTTAAAAGTCATTGTGAACTTTTTTTTGAAGTTTATACTTCTTTTTTTTAATGCTTTATTAATTTCTGATTTACATCATTCATTTCCACCAGATTTTGAGTTACAAATTTTCTCCCCGTTTTTCCCCTACCCCAGAAGAGCAGTCCCACAAGATATCCCCTCCTCCAATCTGCTCTCTCCCATATTTTCTCCCATATCCCTTTTGACTTTTCCAGTGGATCTCTATGCCTCAGTGCCTGTATAACTTATTTTCCAATTACATGTAAGATGGTATTAATAATAGTACATATATATATATATACATACACACACACACACACATATATATATTTGAATATTTTATTTTAAAACTTTCAATTCCAGATTGATTCCCTTCCTTCCTTGTCACCCACCCTTACTGGGAAGATAAGCAGTTCAGTATAGGTTGTACATGTGTGGCTAATGCAAAACAATAACATAGTAGATATATTGTAAAAGACTGACCATATTTCCCTCCCTCCTATCCCACCTCCCACTTGTTCTGTTCTCTACTTTGATCCCATCCCTTTTCAAAAGTGGGTGCTTCCAACT
>NW_027187269.1:3638427-3684615 GCF_028583685.1 Petaurus breviceps papuanus
CCCCCCCCCCCAGCCTGCCGTCCCTTCCATCATCCCCCCTCTCATCCCTTTCCCCCCCTATTTTCCTGGAGGGTGAGATACCCTATTTAGTGTGTATTTTCCTCCCTCCTCAAGCCAGATTCAATGGGAATAAGGTTGACCCATTCCCATTGCCTTCCCCTCCATTGTAACCATTTTCCCTTGCCTCTTCTGTAGTTTACCCCAATCTGTCTCTCCCCATCTCCTCTCATTATATTCCTCTCACCTCTTAATTTCACCTTTTAAATATCACCCTTCCTGTTAAATTGGTCCTGTGCCCTCTATCTGTGTATACCTGTAAATATATATATACACACATTCACATATGTATTCATATGCCCATATACCCTCATATATAGACATATATATATATATATATATATTTCTAATCCCTTCAACTACTGAGAAAAGTTTCATAAGTTACAATTATTGTTTTTCCATGTAGGAATGTTAATAGTTCAACTTTGATAAGTTTCTTATGATTTCTTTTCCCTGTTTACCTTCTCATGCTTCTCTTGCTTCTTGTATCTGAATGTCAAATTTTCTATTCAACTCTGGTTTTTTTCAGCAAGAATGCTTGAAAGTCCTCTATTCCATTGAATATCCGTATTTTCCCCTGAAACATGATACTCAAGTTTTGCTGGGTAGGTGACTTGGTTTTAATCCATTGTGAACTTTTAAACTGCAATATTTGGGTTATTGGCATGACAGTAAACATCTCTGTGTCATTTAAAATAAAAATAAGGTTAAAAGTTACTACATAACCCAAATAATTATAATGTGTCCCTATTTGCAATCCTATAACAAATGAAAACTCCTTTCTGAACACTAGCCATGCTAAGTTCAGAGAGGTACATCATCAAGGTGGTCTTCAAGGGATGAATGTCTTGTTCACAGAAATGCTAAAAAAAAAAATCTATTCCACTATAGAAAGATTGCAAAGCATAATCTACAACAAGAAAATTATTTAAGAACTGAAATTTCACCCAAAAAGTGAGTCGACACAACAGAGGATAGATGTATAATATTTTTATTCAGTTTTGTATTTTGCATTTATATCTTACAGGCAAATTTCTTTGAAATATTTTTAATTCCATATGCCTACAGGGATAGCTAAGTGGCAATCATAAGATTGCCAAAGAAAAAGATCTGGATGGAGAAATCACTGATCTTACATCATCAAGATTTTTTCTTTCTTTCTGGTATGTTTATTTACGCTAAATGAACTCACTGCAAAGAAGTTAAATTTCTGGTGTGCCAATAAAATATTCCCAATAAATATATGTTGAATAAATGATTTTTTTAGAAGAGTCTCCTTGGGGGCAGCTAGGTGGTGCAGTGAATAGAGCACCGGCCCTGAAGTCAGGAGGACCTGAGTTCAAATCCGGCCTCAGACACTTAACACACAAAAAAACTAGCTGTGTGACTTTGGGCAGGTCACTTAACCCCAATTGCCATCCAAAAAGCCAAAAAGAAAAGGGGGAGAATCTCCAATTCATATGTCTACATGGAATGATTTGCAGGAGACATCCTTAACACACAGAAAGAAAAATGAAATCCAAATTAAAAATTTCAGAAAATGCTATGTAAAGTATTATCTATAAATTCAATCCAACAAATACTTATTTTTTTTTAAGCAATCGGGGTTAAGTAACTTGCTCAAGGTTACACGGCCAGGTGTTTCTCGGTGGGTGCTAAGTGTCTGAGCCTGGATTTGATCCCCAGGTTATCCCAACACTGGAGCCAACTCTTACTCGCTGTGCTACCTGGCCGCCCCACCAACAAATACTTATGCTCAACAACTAAGGATATAAAAAATTTGAAAATGTCATAGTACCTGCCTTCAAGAAAATTGCAAACTAATTGAGAGGACATGGCATATTAATAAAATCTGACATTTATATGGTGCTTTCAAATTTACAAAACATTTTACAGATACTATCTCAATGTTCACAAAACCCTGTAGTGTATGTTTTATTATCCCCAGTTTTAGAGATGAGGAAACTTGAGTTTCAGAGAGGTTAAGTGACTTATCTATGGTCACACACTAATAAGTTCCAGAAGCAAGAATTAAACTCAGCTTTTTCTGATTCTAAGGTCAATATTCTAGTCACTATGTCATATATCAGAAAGTAAAATGTTATGGGGAAAAGGTAAATGTAAAGTGATGTAGAAAAATTCGAGGAGGGAGAAATGTATTTCAGCTGAGGAAATAAGCAAAGGTCTCATAGAAGTTTCAAGTAAGTTGACCATTAAAGAAAAAAATATTTCTACAAGCAGAGATGAAAAGGGAATACTGTCTAGCCATAGAGAGGTGATGACCTATATGAATGTACAGACATGAAAGAAAATAAGATGAAATCCAGTAACAGCTTATGGTTCAGTTTTCTGCAATTTAGAATGCATGTAATTTAGAGGGGCAGCTAGGTGGCGCAGTGAATAGAGCAACGGCCCTGGAGTCAGGAGGACCTGAGTTCAAATCCGACCTCAGACACTTGACACATTTATTAGCCGTGTGACTTTGGGCAAGTCACTTAACCCCAATTGCCCTCCAAAAAAAAAAGGCATGTAATTTTTAGAGAAATGCTCATTCAAACAATTCTTTATATTTCCTTTCATATGTGTTGAATTGGAAAAGATGATAAAAGTGGAAAAGGAGAATTTCTTGGAGGGGCTATGGGAAAGCAGGAACATTCGTGCAATATTGTGCCAAAATTAGTCCAGCCATTCAAGAAAGCATTTTGGAATTATTTTTAAAAGTTATTAAACTATGCATATATCCTCTATCCAGCTATGTGAGGACCAGGTCTACACACCAAAAAGATAAAAAGAGAGGAAAAGGACCCATATGTCTTTTGTTATGTCCAACATTTGTAGGGTATTTTTATTCCTAGTGGCAAAAATAACTGGGAACTAAGGTGGTGAATATGTATTGATCAATGGCTAACAAATGGAATATGAATGGAATGGAATATCCTTGCTTCATAAGAAATGACAAAAACGGACAGTTTCAGAGGATACTGTCTGAGGAAGACCTCTATGAATTGATGCACAGTGAAGTGAGCAGAATTAGGAGAATGATAACAATGTCTACAAGGACAACAACATCACAAAGAAAAAGAACTATTTGAAAGACTTTAGATATCTAATTAATATAATGATAAACCGTGAGTCCAAAGGACTAAAGATGAAGCATGCTACCCACTGACTAAGAGGGATAGACTCCAAATGCAGAATTATATATTTATTTTAGGAAATAGCCAAAGTGAGAATTCATTTTGCTGGATTATGGATATTTGTTATGAGAATTTTCTTTAAAAAAATTCAGTTAGGAGGAAAGGGTGTTGGAGGGAGATATGATAAATGCTTGTAAAAAACTTTTTAAAGAATTTGGAGGGCATAAAAGGGAATGGAATGAAAATAAGATCAGAACTAGATGCAGGAGGGTCTTCACTCCCAGACTAAGGAGTATGTATTTTATTTAAGAAGCTCTGAATAGTCACTGAAAGTTTTTGAGGGACATGACCAGACTTGTGTGCTAGGAAGATAATTCTGACAGATCTTTGAAGGATGGATTGGAAAGAGTGGACAAGTGAGTCAGGGACATGTGAATAGAGCACTAGACCTAGAGTCAGGAAGACCTGAGTTCAAATGACACTTAGTAGTTGTGTGACCCTAGGAAAGTTACAACTTCTGTGTACCTCAGTTTTCTCATCTATAAAATGGAGATAATCATAGCACCTACCTCCCAAGGTTTTTGTGAGTTTCAAATGAGATAATAATTGTAAAGTGCTGATTAGCACAGTGCCTGACACATATACAAATGTTATATAAATGTTAGCTATTATTAGTAGTTCTACAGTGATTCAAGTGAGAGTCAATAAATGCTTGAATTAGGATAGTATCAGTGTGAATGGAGATGAGGGTATTGATGGGAAAGATCATGCAGAGACAGAATTAACAGAACTTGGAAATTAATTAACTGTTGAAGGTAATGTAAAGGGAAAAGTCAAAAGTGACTGAAGTGATCATGAATTACTGGGCACATGGTAGAGGCATCGAAAGAAAGTAGAAAGGAGGGAGGTTGGGAGGATAGACAGGTTTGGGAGGAAGACAGGTCATTTTAGACATAAGGTTTAGGTACTGATGGGGCATTGAGGTAGAGACATTGATGAGGCAGCTGGAGATTTAGGATTGAAGGTTAGAAGAGAGATTTGTGTTGGATATGCAGATTAGATAAATAAAGTCATGGGAATGAGTGAGACCGCTAAGTGATGTTATATAGAGAGAAAAGAGAAGAAAAAGTCTATTTAGAAGGGTATATGGACTTAAGAATACATATGTGAGTGTGTGTATATATGTGTACAGGTACACATAGATAGAGGGCACAGGACCAGTTAAATAGGAAGGGATGATACTTAAAAGGTGAAATTAAGAGATGAGAGATGGGGTAAATTAATCTCATATAGAAGAGGCAAGGGAAAACTGTTACAATGGAGGGGAAGAATAAGAAGACAAAAGGGAATGAGTCAACCTTATTCTCAATGAATTTGGCTTAGGGAGGGAAAGACATACACACTAAATAGGGTATCTCACCCTACAGAAGAGTAGGGGGGAAGGGGATGAGAGGGGGGATGCTGGAAGGGAAGGCAGGCTGTGGGGGAGGGAAGTTGGAAGCACCCACTTTTGAAAAGGGACAGGATCAAAGTAGAGAATAGAACAAATGGGGGGTGGGATGGGATGGAGGAAATTATAGTCAGTCTTTCACAATATATCCACTATGGAAATGTTTTGCATAGTTACACATGTACAACCTATATTGAATTGCTTATCTTCCTAGTAAGGGTGGGTGATGAGGGAGGAAGGGAAAGAATCTGGAATTCAGAGGTTTAAAATAAAATGTTTAAAATATATTGTTATTATTACTATTATTATTATTTTACATGTAACTGGGAAATAAGATATACAGGCACTGGGGCATAGAGATCCACTGTGCCCTACTGGAAAGTTGGAAGGGAGATGGGGGAAGATATGGGAGAGAGAAGATTGGGGGAGGGAATATTCAGTGGGATTGCTGTTTTGGGGTGGTGGGTAGGGAAAAATAGGGAGAAAATTTGTAACTCAAAATCTTGTGGAAATGAATGAGGTAAACTAAAAAATAAAAAGTAATAAACTACAAATAAAAAAAGAGAAGAAAAAGCCTTTAGAGATACCCACACCTAAAGAATTTCGAGAGGAAGATTAATGAGCCAGCAGATTTAACTGAGAAAGAGCAGCAAAACAGTTTGGAAAATAAAGAAAAAGCAATGTTCTGGAAACCAAAAGAGGAGAGAGAATGATAAGGGGGTACTCAATAGTGTCAATGACTACAAAAAGGTCAGTGAGAATGATGAAAAAATTTCATCAGATTTAGTGATAATTGTAAGTTTGAAGATCCCTGGTTCTTATTTTTTCTCTCCAATAATTTCTTCTTTATAATGAAATCATGTTATCACCTCCAAAATTGAAGGGTTTTTTGGGAGGGGGTGCTTTTGTGCTTAATGTTTGTTGATTAACGATTCTCTCCCACACTCTTGCATGGGCTGGACAAGATTTATTGATCCTGTCCCGTCTGTAGTTTGGATGAAGATACCATCATAGTTCCAGATGGGAGAGCTAGTATAAGGACCTCTTACATCTCCATGAAAAACTACTAATGCTTACTTCTTCTTGTAGCCCTAAAATGTATTTCTACAAAATAATTGGGGCCGCAAGCCATCATAAAAATAGACCACACTTCATAAAGCAAATCTTGTTGAGTCTATATTTAACAGAAAAAACAATAACTTGCTAATAAAACATTTATAACAACAGTCCATAAAAGGAATAGCATACTAAAAATAAACCACTGTACAGTACCAGAAACTGTGGTTGAAATGTGAGGTCGAAGTATGGAGAAGAGGAAGTCAGAAATGACCTTGAGGCCACATGGAATGCGTGGGTCTCCAAAGATGCTGGCACATCCTAGCTATGTGGCCAGGGTTGGAGAGTAAACTTCCAGTTTCATTGAGACAGACATCACCAAGGTGATCCTAATTAAAAGGTAACTTTAAAATTCATGCTCAATTTATCACTTGTACAGTTACTAAAAGAAAAATTACCCAGTGTCTCCTTAGGTTAAATGAGGACAGTCTCTGCTCTACAATATTATTTCTGATGAAGTCTATTGCATTGCTACTACATGACTGCTTTCCCCTAGGTCTTACATGAATAGCTATTCTTGTGTCAAAGGAATAATAAATCATGCTAAATGAAATCTGGTCTAAAGCAAGAACTTAGACTTATAAGAATAGATGGCAGAAGCAGATGATTCAAAATCACCTTATTTTATACATGGTTCTAATAAGTTCAGTTATCCAGTTGTCCTGCACACAGCAAATTAGAAAAGAGGGCTTCTGAGTCTCTTGTTAGAAGCGGCCACAATGACAGCAAAGAAAAGTGACAATGGACATCAATGGAGAAGACAAAAGAACTATTAAAAAAAAAAACAGATGCAAGAATTATAAAAGCACAGCAGTCCTAAACCATTAAGTTTAGGAGAGTCAACAGCCCAAGGACCATGATAAAAAATGCCATCCACCTTCAGAGAGAGAAGTGATGAAATCTGAATGTAGATTGAAGTATATTCTTTTTCACTTTCCTTATTTTTCTTGTTTGTATGTGAGTTTGTATCTTCATAACATGGCTAATATGGGAATATGTTTAGCACAACTTCATGTGCATAATTGATATATTACTTGCGGTGAGAAAGGAGAGAATTTGTAATTTAAAATTTTTAAATGAACATTAAAATTTTTTAAAGTGTAATTGGGGAATATCTAATGAAATGAATAAAAATATATTAAAGATAAAAATAAAAGAGATGCAAAATAAAAGGGAGTAAGCAACCCTATACTACCAGAAATTTCTTGTGAGTTAATTCAGTCAACCAATGCACATGTTCTCCAACTTGTAACTAAGAAAGTTGCCTAGAACCAAAGGCAACACTCTCAAGTGCCTCTGCAACTAGATTAAAATGTGATTGGGAAACATTTAACAAAATAAATTCAAATGCAATAAGACATAGATAATGGTAATATGTGATTTTCTAAGTTAACTCATGGCCAGTAGAGATGCTTATATATGGTCTAGTGACCTGAGGTATATTTAAGATTGACACCACTGGCCTAAAATACTGAGAAGTTAAATATTATTGTTTGTCCTTTGTTTTTGAAGAGGACTAATGACATCATGGGGTGACGTCTTGACCTGGGCATGAATTGGATTTAAGTGAGGCAGAGTTACATGAAGTCATAAATGTCACTGTATCTCAGAGTCATTGAAGTCCAATGGCAAAACAAAAGTTAATATGATGCTAATGACTTGGTTAGGGTCACACAGAAAGTATGAATCAAAAGCAGGATTTTCTAACTCCAGAAGCAGTGTAGTCTCCCCCACACCATACTTGCCCTCAACTGGAGGGAATATATACAACATAATTACTGATATAACCACTATCCCAAGACCCAATGATATGAAACTCTTTCCTCATTGGTGGAGATGAAGTGAAGGGCAGAGCAGAATTGATGAGAGGCAAAAGAGCTTCAGGTCTCAGTCAGTCAGTGCCCTTTGGAACTATCCAAGCTGCAAGCCTTCTATGCTGCTTCTCAAGCATCAAGTCATTTTGGGTGCTTCTGGACACCATCTTCAAAAGAGAAGATAGAAGAGGCAAACCGCACTTAAAGTTGCTAAAGTAAAAGACTCTGGGAAGATGGCAGGCTCTATCATGTTCCTATCTCCAGTTTGCTTCACTAAAGACTTTCCTCTTGAGTGAAATCGAAGATTCTTTCTTGGTTGAGCTAAGTAAGTGCATCTCTAATTAAAGAATTCCTTCATTCTGTACAAACACACACACACTTGTGTGTGTGGATATATATGTATGTCTGTATATAAGTGTGTGTATATACACACACACACATATCTTCTTATGGATACATGCATGTTTGTTTATTTTTAGTTTTTAGCATTCACTTCCTTAAGATTTTAAGTTCTAAATTTTTCCCCTTTTTCTCCTCCCCAAGATGGCATGCAATTTGATATAGGCTATCTGTGTACAATTATACTAAACATATTTTCATATTAGTCATGTTGTAAAGAAGAATTAGAACAGAGGGAAAAAACCACAAGAAGAAACAAAGAGACAGAGAGAGAGAGAATAGTAAGCTTAGATCTGCTTTCAGTTCTTTCTCTGGATGTGGATGGCATTTTCCATCATGAGTCTTTTAGAAATGTGTTAGACCACTGCATTGCTGAGAAGAGCTAAGTCTATCAAAGGTGGTCGTCACGCAACGTTACTGTTACTGTGTACAATGTTCTCCTTGTTCTTCTGCTTACTTCATTCAGCATTAGTCCATGTAAGTCTTTCTAGGTTTTTCTGAAGTCTGCCTCCTCATCATTTCTTATGAAATAATAGTATTCCATTACATTCATATACCACAATTTGTTCAGCCATTAACTAATTTATGTGTATCCCTTCAATTTCCAATTCTCAGCCACCACAAAAAGAGCTTCCATAAATATTTTTGTACAAAAGTGTCTTTTTCCCATTTTAGTGATCTCTTTGGGATATAGACTTAGTAGTAGTATAGCTGGGTCAAAGGCTATGCACATTTTTATAGCCCTTTGGTTCCAAATTGCTCTCCAGAATGGTTGGATCAGTTCACAACTCCACCAACAATGCATTAGTGTTCCAATTTTCCACATCTCCAACATTTATAATCTTCCTGTTTTGTCATGTTAGCTGATCTGATAAGTGTAAGATGGTACCTCAGAGTTGTTTTAATTTGCATTTATGTAATCAATAATAATTTAGAGCATTTTTCATATGATTATTGATAGTTTTAATTTCATCACCTGAAAACTGCCTATTAATATCTTTTGACCATCAATTAGGGAATGACTTGTATTCTTATAAATTTGACTTAGTTCTCTATTTATTTTAACAATGAGGCCTTTATCAGAGACACTGGTTGCAAAAATTGCTTACCATTTTTCTTCTTCCCTTCTAATATTGGTTGCTTTGTTCATCCAAAACCTTTTTTCAATTTAATGTAATCAAAATTATCCACATTTCATAATGTTTTCTATCTCTCGTTTGGTCATAAATTTTCCCTTCTCCATAGATCTGACAGGTAAACTATTCCTTGATCTCCTAATTTGCTGGTTCTATCAACTTTTATATCTAAATCATATACCCATTTTGACTTACTCTTGGTACGTGGTATAAGATGTTACTCTATGCCTAGTTTCTGCCATACTATTTTCCAGTTTTCCCAGAAGTTTTTTTCAAATAGTGAGTTCTTATCCCAGAAGTTGGAGTCTTTGGGTTTATCAAACAGGAGATTACTATAGTCATTGATTACTGTGTCTTGTGTACCTAACCACTGACACACCACTCTATTTCTTAGTAGCATGTAGTTTTGATGATTGCTGCCTTATAATATAGTTTTAGATCGTATATGACTATGCCACCTTGCCTTGTATCTCTTTGCATTAATTCCCTCGATACTCCAGATCATTTTGTTCTTCCAGATGAATTTTGTTATTATTTTTTTCACTCTATAAAATTATTTTTGATAGTTTGATTGGTATGACACCGAATAAGTAAATTAATTAAGATAGAATTTTTATTTTTATTACATTAGCTCAGCCTACCCATGAGCAACTGATGTTTTACAAATTATTTAGATTTTACTTTATTTGTGTGAAAAGTGTTTTGTAATTGTGTTCATATAGTTCCCTGGATTTGTCTTGGCATATTTTATGATGTCTACAGTAATGTTAAATTGAATTTCTCTTTCTATCTCTTGCTGCTGGGCTTTGTTGGTTATACACAGAAATGCCGATGACTCGTGTAGGTTTATTTTATATCCTGCAACTTTGCTAAATTTGTTAATTATTTCAAGTAGTTTTTTAGTTGATTCTCTAGAATTCTCTAAGCATACCATGATATCATCTGCAAAGAGTGATAGCTTTGTTTCTTCATTGCCTATTCTAATTCCTTTAATTTATTTTTCTTCTCTTTTGCTAAAGTTAACATTTTTAGTTCAATATTGAATAACAGTGGTGATAATGGACATTCCCCATTGTGTATCATACTTGCTAATGGTTTTATATAGATGTGATTTATCATTTTAAGTAAAACCCCATTGATTCCTGTGCTCTCTAGTGTTTTTAATAGGAATGAGTGGTATATTTTGTCAAAAGTTTTTTCTGCATCTATTGAGATAATCATATGATTTCTGTTAATTGTTTTCCTGATATGGTCAATTATGCTAATAGTTTTCCTAATATTGAACCAGCCCTGCATTTCTGGTATAAATCCCACCTGGTCATAGTGTATTATCCTCATGATAAGTTGCTGTGATCTCTTTCCTAATATTTTATTTTAAATATTTGGATCTATTTTCATTAGAGAAATTGCTCTATAATTTTCTTCATTTCAGTTCTTTGCAATTTAGGTATCAGCACCTTATCTGTATCATAAAAAGAATTCAATAGTACTTTTTTCACCTATTTTTTTTCCAAATAGTTTATATAGTATTGGAACTAATTGTTCTTTAAATGTTTGATAAGATTCACTTGTAAATCCACTTGGCCCTGGAGGTTTCCTCTTAGGGAGTTCTTTGATGGCTTGTTCAATTTCTTTTTCTGAAATGAGGTTAAGTATTTTGTTTTCTATTCTGTTAATCTGGGCAATTTATATTTTTGTAAATATTCATCCATTTCATTTAGGTTGTCATATTTATTGGCATAGAGTAAGGCAAAATAGCTCCTAATTATTTTTTTAATTTCCTCTTCATTGGTGGTGAATTCACCCTTTTCATTTTTGATACTGGTAATTTGGTTTTCTTCTTTCTTTTTTCAAATCAAATTAATGAAAGGTTCATCTATTTTATTGATTTGTTCATAAAATCTTCTCTTAATTTTATTTATTAGTTCAACACTTTCCTTTATTTCAATTTTATTAATCTCTGATTTTCAAAATTTCTAATTTAGTATTTAATTGGGAATTTTTAATTTTGTTCTTTTTCCAGCTTTTTTAGTTGCATGCCCAATTCATTGACCTCTTCTCTCTCTATTTTTTAATGCAAGCATTTAGATATATAAAATTTCCCCAAAGAACTGCTTTGGATGGATCCCATAATTTTGGTATGTTTTCTCATCATCATTTACTTGGATGAAGTTACTAATTGTTTCTATAATTTGTTGTTTGACTCACTCATTCTTTATTCATTTAGTTTCCAATTAGCTTTTAGCTTATCTTTCCATAGCCCTTTATTACATGCAATTTTTATTGTATCACAACCTGAAAATGATGCATTTATTAATGCATTCTGCATTGGATTGTGAGTTTTTTATGCCCTAGTACATGGTCTGTATCATTCTTGTGCAGGGGTGTAATGGTAATGGGAATTTGAAGATCTTCCATGCTCCTTAATAGGCCTAAGGTAATTTGAAGTTTTTCCCTGCCCCTTAATAGGTCGAATGCAATCACATGGAGCCTATAGAGGGAGGAGTTTGCTGAAGGGTAAAGCAGAGCTGAGAGGAAGCTGGAAGTCAGAGCAGTTAGGACTGGGGGAGAGAAAGGACACAGGCAAGGAGACAGAGAGGCTTGTGAGTGTTTGTTTGTGGGAAGACTTTGGGATGGTGTTGCTTCCTGGAGTTATAATATGTATTAACTTCTTTGTTGCTATGATGGATTCAGTTTTCTGATGTTGGGATTTGGCTTTCTGGTGTCTGAATAAATGTTTTTATTCTATCTTTTATATGGAGAGTGTGTTATATTTTGCAATTCAGAACTATGCCAGCATATTCATAGTCACCATCAGTGACAAGGGGCCATGTTAATCTTCCCTGTTATCATTCGAATTTTAGCATACGTGCTTCCAAAGCAAGCACTGCCATCAATTTAGATGAATAGATTTCCTTTGCTATTTGCTGTGTGTTCATCATGGAACTGGTATTAGGTATGAAAGGGTCAAGTTTTGGATATAGAGCTTAGTGTTTTCCTTCTTCCTGATAATGTAAAAGTGATCAAAATTTATCTCAAACCTGCATATATCTTGTAGAATAACAATATTTAAGGAAGCAGATAGATATAATTCTAGTCTGATACCCCCTCTCTCTGAGAGGTCCAAAAGAGGCCTTTGGTTCCAACTTCCTGCTTCCCCTCCTAGTAGGAATGAAAGTTTCCCTTGGAAAAGGATAGAAGGAGAAGAGACTAGAGATGTCTATCCTGTCTCTGTTCTACACAGTGACAGCTGTGTTTCTATTGATGGTCATAATCATGTTTCTAAGTCATCATTAAAAGACCAAATTTAGTAATCTCTTTTCTTTTTTTTTTTTGGAGGGGGGAAGTCAAGGCAATTGGGGTTAAGTGACTTGCCCAAGGTCACACGGCTAGTAAGTGTGTCAAGGGTCTGAGGCTGGATTTTAACTCAGGTCCTCCTGACTCCAGGGCCAGTGCTCTTTTCACTGTGCCACCTGACTGCCCCTAGTAATCTCTTTTCAAGACTGTGGGAAAAGTATGATACATTTTAGAATGAATTTCAACAAAATAAAATAGTTATCTTTGATTTTGTTGCTACTGCTGCTGTTATGGTTGTGTTAATATAGGTTAATGGAGTAAGTTTCAATTTTCTGGAAAATTACTTGTCCACATCACTGGAGAAATGAGTCCTTTGTTGCATATTTTCCTTTCTTTGCTTAGACTTCATGGCAGCATTTTGGAAGAATGTTTACCCACATTGAGCACTTTAACATTTTATAGCAATGAGCAACAAAACCACCACCCACAAGAGTTTAATGGCTAAAAGGAAAATGGATGTTCAATATATTTCCACCTTTTCAAGCACTCCATTATTGTTATTCATTATGGCATTTCATAGAGCATCCCAATCAATGTCTTCCTTTCTTGTCCATTTTGTATAAAATCAATTAGTCTTTATGGTTTTAAATTTTTCAGTGTCTTAGTAAAGAACTGGTTTGTTCTAAATTATTGTTTCTTTTACCATTTTTATTTGCTGAATACAAAGGTTGTAAAATAAGACTATAAACAAACAAAAAAAGAATACTCTACCATCTACGCAAGAGTAGAGAATCATAATTTTCATCCATGAAATCATGAAATGAAAATTCATCATGAAATCCAATCAGCCAAAAAGATTCCCCAAATGGGTTGCTTTGTGTAAACAATGCCCTTCTGGACTGTCAGTTTTTTGCACTTATACTCAGAAGTGCATTTTGTTGAGCAAAATTTTAGAAGTCAGCATTATCAAAGAATTTGCTCTCCACTGCCCCATCAGAGATTTATTAAGGGCCTACAACATAAAAGGCCTCTAGTTAGGTACCAGGCATACAAAGAGAGATAAAATTCTTACCTTGTCCTCAAGAAGTTTATAGACTCTTGGTGAGAGAAGAGTAAATGAGGGTTGAACTAGATGACCGTTGATCCTAAGCACTATGATAAAAGAAGAAAGCTTACCAAAAGCACAAGCAAAACCAAAGTTAATTTCCAAAACAACCAAAATGGGGTGCTATGAGCAATTAAATGGGTTTGCTTGTTCATTTGTTTTTAAATCAGAATGAGTCCAGGCAAAGTCTTGTGAGAGATTTGATGAGGGGGAAATTACCTTCCCTAGAATGAAGGTCAGAAAAAGCTTTGTGATGCCTTTTATTTGGGCCTCAAGGAAGGGAGAGATTTCCATAGATGGCAATGGGAGAAAACTATTCCAGGCAAGATTGATGGAATAGACAAAGGCATGAAGACAGGAAAGTTCAGGAAAATAATGGACCAGGAGTAGCAGTGTTTGACTGGAATGTAGAAAACATGAAGAGTACAATAAGAAGATAAATAGAGTCAGGATGGATTTTGGAGGGCCTTGAAGGCCAGTATTAAGAGTTTGTACTTCACTTAGTAGGCATTAGCATGGTGTTTTCCACCTAGTTGGCAGGTGCTAAATAATATTGGTTGAATTGTTTTGGAGAAAGCTTTTTTAGAATTGTGCCCCATGAGACTTGAAGCAAAATCACAAAATGCTAACAAAACAGGAAAACATAAGGACACTTAAATTGTTATTTATAAGCTTAAATTCTTTAATTGAACATTACTGCAGATTGAATATTGGATCTGTTTATCCTTGAACTTCCCGTTATTACATTCATTTGCTATTGATCATAATTTCTCTAGAAAATGCTTCACTTTTTGCTAACATTTCTCCTTTTCACATTTGTGTAATCTGTTCCAGAAAAAAAAAGTTCTTAGGGCTTTGGGAATTTCTGAAAACGTACTGAAAGTCCTTTTGGAGCAGAAAAAAGAAAAACAAAATCAATTTCCAAGACAACCAAAGAATGGGATCCTGTGAACATTTAGATTGGTTTGTTTGTTCATTTGTTCTTAAATGGAAATAACAAATGTGGTTTTGATTTTCACTGTCTCTTTCATGGGCTTCTTTTCTTTTAGTTTCCTGCTAATGCTGGCATTCCTTAATGACCTTCTATTCTCTCTGTCTAGGCTGTCTCTCCCTAAGGAGATGTTATGTTTAGTCTCTCTCACTCTCTCTTTTTTCCTTCTATGCCTGTTTCCTTGGCGAGTTCACCCACTCCCATGGCTTCCACTCTCCATTCTGTGCTGATGATACCAACCCTATTTATCCCAATCTATTTATACTCTGACCTGTTTTCGGAGTTCTAGTCACGTCTCCAATGACTTCTCAGACATTTTCACACTGATATTCTGCTGCCATCTCAAATGCAACACGTTTAAAACTGAACACATCACCATGCTCCCTAAACGATCTATTCCCCATCACCACTCTTTTTCTATTTCCATCAATAGCTCTATTATCCCATCTCAAAATCTCAAAAACACTCTAACTCTCTACTTTTCCCTGACCTCCACTATCTTATAACTTCATCTTTCCGATCTTTCTTTTGTAGCTGCTGTCATATCCATCCCCTTCTGTCCATTCCTACTATTGCCACCCTAGGGTAGTCCCTTGAAAGCAGATATTAACATTTAATGGTCTTTGTGCCTCCAGCAGCTTCCCTCTTCAAACTATTCTGTATACTCCCATTAGTATAATCTTCTGAAATAATGTTTTTATAATCTCATTTTTGAAAGCTTTCAATGATCACCCAATGACTTCATGATCAAATACAAACTCTTTGCCTGACTTGCTTCCTATAGTCTGGCTTTAACTATGCTTTCCAATTTTGTCTCCTACTTGCTGATGTTTTTTTTGTCCTTTTTTCTTGGAGACGATCATGACATTAAGGAGGTGATGCCTTGACATGCAAGTGAATTGGATTTAAGTGAAAGAAGGCTGTGCAAAGTCACAAACCTCACTTTTTCCTCCAGAGCCTTCTGGGTCCAGTGGCAAGATATAGATCAAGACAACTGGAGATGTCCCTGGATTCTACTATAGGAAATGCAATGAGACATATATTTAATAGACAAACCCCTTAAATATTCCTTGTACATTCCTGCCTCTTTGCCTTTGCATATCCTTTTCCTCTCTCCTGGAATGCCCCTACCCTCCATTCTCTTCACCTACACCATTCCTCAAGAACCACCACCTTCTTGATTCTATATCTGATCACTGGGGCTCACAGTCATTGTTTTCCTTCTCCATATTCCTTTAGCATTTATTATCTATAATGCTTATTTATCATTTATCCCATACTGCCTTATATTGCCAGTTATCTTGTGTCTGTGTGTGTGTGTGTGTGTTTGAACCATCTCTATGTTTATTTTGTTTTAAGAAACTGCTGGCACAGAAAACCCCATCTAGTGATGAAAAATTGGAAGCTGTTCTGTACCTTAGCATCTTAGAGTTTCCTGCAGCAAAGAAAAGATAAGTGACTTGGCCAGAGTCACACAACTAGTATGTATCAGAAAAGAGACTTGAACCCCTCATCCTGAATCTTCTAGATGCAGATACCTTTTTATTTGGGCAAGTAGGTTTCACAGTGGATAGAGTGCCAGGGCTGGAGCCAGGAAGACTCACCTTCCTGAGTTCAAATCTCACCTCAGACACATTACTTCTGTGACACTGGGCAAGTCCTTTAACCCTGTTTGCCTCAATTTCCTCATCTGTAACATGAGAAGGAAATAGCAAACCACTCTAATATCTTTGCCAAAAAAAAACCCAAATGGGATCATGAAAAATTGATTATGACAAGTTGGTTAGACCATCTTGTTTAGACCCTAATTATCTTTATTTCCTTTCCAGCTCTGTGTAATTCTGAGGCAAACCATTATATAAAGAGTATTGAGATGGTCCAAAAGTAATAAACAAAATTTCCATACACTCTCCCTCTGAGCTTTTGCATTTCCTAGATATTTCTATGATAACACAAATAGATTTATTCTTTTTTTTTTTCTAATTCCTAATTTTTCATGTAAAATCAATTTCTAAACCCCTAGACATTGGCTTTCTTGCTGGTACTTTCAGACTGACAGTCAATCTCTAATCTGAGTGTCTTTTCTCTGGTTGAAATGTTCTCTCTCTACCTCCTGGCTTCCCTGGTTTCTTTCCACACTTGGCTCAAATCTTACTTTCAGCAGGAGGACTTTCCAGGTTCCCCACCCCTACTGCTGAGGTTATCTTCCATTCACATTCTGTATATAAATGTATATGCATATTTGTGTGTATATGTATATATGCATGCATATGTATATGTAAGGATGTATATGGATATATACACACATATAGGTAGTGTGTGTATGTGTATAATATATATATTCACGCATATATACATATGCTTGTTGCTGTTCAGTCATTTCATTTGTGTCTGACACTTCATAACCCCATTTAGGGTTTTCTCAACAAAGATATTGGAGTGGCTTGCCATTTCCTTCTCCAGCTGAGACAAATTTGGTTAAATGGCTTGTCCAGGGTCACACAGCTAGTAAGGGCCTGAGACTAGATTTGAACTCAGGTCTTCCTGACTCCTGGACCAGCACTATATTCTTTGTGCCACCTAGCTGCCCATTATCTTATATATACAATTTATATTACTAATAATAAAAATCGTTATCTCCTCCATTAGAATGTGAGCTTCTTGAGCAATGGTGGGTGGAGTCAAGATGGCAGAGTAGAAACAGGATTTCCTCACAGCTCCAGCTCTCACCACCTCCAATCCATGTAAAAGGGGACTCTGAACAAACATTGGAGCTACAGAACCCATAAAATGACACAGAGAAGCTAACCTCCCACTGAGGATATCCTGGCAGGCTGGCAGGAATCTGCCAGCACAGCCCTCTTAGAGCTGAGCCCAGCTCCACACTGAGGTTTTAGCCACATGGTGGGCCTGACCAGCCACAGGCTAGAGGGACTCCAGATCACCAGCATCTGTGGCAGTCCAGAATTATCAACACATAGATGCTAAGGACAAAGTGAGAGGTCAGTGCAGTGTGGATTTTGGGACACAGTAGTTGGGAGTGTGTAAGCTTTTGCCTCTGGGGCAAGAAGCCACTGAGGGCTGCAGTGCAGCCATTGCCACATGGCAGCTTCAGCTCCTGGTCTACAGAGTGTAGGGGGACCAAGCAACCAGTCTGAGGGGTAATTGCTCTTGCTTTAACCTGCTTGGATCTGAATTGCAGTCTAGGGTGGAAGTCCTGGGATATGTGTCCAGCTTGCCGGAACATGAGGAGGCTTCAGAGAGGGGACCCAACTAATACCTCCAGCAGCTGAGAAAACCCCAGCATTTGGGATGAAGCTCCCCTGTCTTGTAGCAGAGTCCTACTGTGGCAAAAAGCCCAAAAGTCAAGTAATTGAGTGGAAACATGAGCAGGCAAAGGAAGTAAAGCAGACAGAAGAATCTAACATTAGACTCCTATTTGGGGGACAAAAGGGAGCAAAGCATGGAACGGGAGGAAGATAGTGAAGTAAGAACTCCTACACCAAAAGCTTCAAAGGAAAATACAAGCTGGTTACAGGCCATAGAGGACCTTAAGAAGCAGATAAGAGAAGTGGATGAAAAAATGGGAAGAGAAATGAGAACGACTCAAGAAAATTATGAAATGAGAGTCAACATCCTGACTGAGGAAAATCAGACCTTGAAAAATAGAGTAACTCAAATGGCAAAAGAGGCTCAAAAAGGCAGAGAGGAGAGGAGTGCCTTAAAAAGCTGAATTTGCCAGATGGAAAAAGAATCTCAAAAGCTCACTGAGAAGAATTCTTCCTTCAGAATTTGATTGGAGCAAATGGAAGCTAGTAACTTTATGAGAAATCAAGATGCTGTTAAACAGATCCAAACAAATAAAAGAATAGAAGGAAATATGAAATATCTCACTGGAAAAACCACTGACCTAGATGTAAGGGTTATGGGATTTAAAAGATCTTCCATGCCCCGTTGGACTTGCTGACGTAGCAGGAAGGGGCGGAGCAAGAGGAAGCGGAAGCCAAACTAGCGTTCCTGCAGTGGCTGGCGGTGGTGGCGATGGCAGCGGCAGCAGCAGAGGCAGCGCAAAGCCCTTTTTGAGTTAACCAGAATTTCTGCTAAGGACTTCTGCTGAGGACTGCCAAGGGCCGGAGCTGCTGGGAGTGCGCTTCCCGGACACTGGGTGGTTGCTGTGAGTGGGGAGAGGAGGACCTTTGCCTGAGGTAGCCTGTTCTGTTTTAAAGGCTTGAAAATATGGGTGCTTTCTACTTTATCTACCTGTGCCAATATCATAACTACTCTGATGGCTTTCACTTTCTGGTTTTGGGACTCAAGTCTTTTGGTATCTTAATAAATTTTCTAGTTTATTTCCCCATATGGCAAACCTGATGTATTTTGTGATGGATAATTATATCAGCATATTTGTAATCTCCATAGGCATTGTGCATATGGCATTGCTGATACACTAGAAAATAGATCCAGGAGAGAGAATTTGAAAATTATTGGACTACCTGAAAGCCATGATCAAAGAAAGAACCTAGAAATCATCCTCAAAGTAATTCTCAAGGAAAATAGCCCTGATGTTTTAGAACCACAGGGCAAAATACAGTTTGAAAGAATCCACCAATCACCTCCTGAAAAAGATCCCAAAAAGAAAACTCCTGGGAATATTATAGCCAGGTTCCAGAATTCCCAGATCAAGGAGAGAATATTACAAGCAGCCAGGAAGAAATAATTTGAATATTGTGGAAACACAATCAGGATAACTCAGAACCTGGCAGCTTCTACATGGAGGGATTGAAGGGTTTGGAATATGATATTCTGGATGGCAAAGGAGCTGGGATTAAAACCAAGAATCACCTACCCAGCAAAACTGAGCATCATGTTTCAGGAGAAAATATGCTCATTCAGTGGAATAGAAGACTTTCAAGCATTCTTGCTGAAAAAACCAGAGTTGAATAGAAAATTTGACATTCAGATACAAGAAGCAAGAGAAGCCTGAGAAGGTAAACAGGGAAAAGAAATCATAAGGAACTTATCAAAGTTGAACTATTAACATTCTTACATGGAAAAAATGATAATCGTAACTGATGAAACTTTTCTCAGTATGAAAATAGTTTAAGAGAATAGAAATATATATATATAATATGTGTATATATATATATATTTACATTTATATGTCTATATTGGAGGGTATACAGGTATATGAATACATATGTGAAAATGTGTATGTATGTTTACAGGTATACATACATAGAGGGCACAGGACCAATTTAATTAGGAAGGGATGATACTTAAAAGGTGAAATTAAGAGGTGAGAGAGGAATATAATGAGAGGAGATGGGGAGAGACAGAATGGGGTAAACTATCTCATATAGAAGAGGCAAGGGAAAATGGTTACAATCGAGGGGAAGAATAGGAAGGCAAAAGGGAATGGGTCAACCTTATTCTCACTGAATTTGGCTCGGGGAGGGAATGAAATACACACTAAATAGGGTATCTCACCCTACAGGAGAGTAGGGGGGGAAGGGGATGAGAGGGGGCATGATGGAAGTGAGGGCAGGCTAGAGATCAAAGTAGATAATAGAACTGGTGGGAGGTGGGATAGGAGGGAGGGAAATATAGTCAGTCTTTTACAATATATTTACTAGGTTAATGTTTTGCATCCTGTACAACCTATACTGAACTGCTTATCTTTCCAAGTAAGGGGGTAACAAGGGAGGAAGGGAATGAATCTGGAATTCAAAGTTTTAAAATCAAATGTTTAAATATATATATATGTATATATATATATGTATGTATATATATATATACTATTATTAATACTATTTTACATGTAATTGGGAAATAAGATATACAGGCACTGGGGCATAGAGATCCACCATGCCCTACTGAAAAAGTCGAAGGGGGTATGGGAGAAGAAATGGTAGAGAGCATATTGGAGAAGGGGATATCCTGTGGGATTGCTATTTTGCGGTGGAGGATAGGGGAAAAACAGAGAATATTTGTAACTCAAAATCTGGTGGAAATGAATGATGTAAATCAGAAGTTAATAAAGCATTTGAAAAATGAAAGAAAAAAAAAGACCAACAATGGTGCTAGGATTCAAGGAAGTGCATTTAAAGGCAGCTAAAAATATGGGGATAAACCATGTCAATGACATCTGGGAGAGTGAGAGACTCTTCCTTACTTTCCCTGCCCCCCAGTGACTAACACTGGTGCAAGATAAGAAGTGGAGACTGCCTCTTGTGTGAGAGGGGGCTGTTGTCAAGAGTCTAAGTGGAGTATGGATTGCCTGTACTTTCAGAAGAGAGCTGTCATAAGAAAATAAATCTTTGTTTACCTAAAAAAAAAAAAAAAGAATGTGAGCTGCTTGAGGACAGGGACTAGGTTTTTGCCTATCTTTGCATAGTGTCTGGAACATAGTAAGCATTTAATAATTAACTTAATAACTAACTACTGTTGATTAATGACTAACTATCCAGTTGTGGTATTCTGTGACTCTGTATTCTGGGATCTACAGTGTAAACTCCTTGACAAGGATTTTTATCTTAAATATTTTGGTGACTCCCATAGTATAGGTGTCAAACAAATAATTGTTGATTAGAGTGTCAGAGCATTGTGGCAGGGGCTCTGCCCACCCAAAAACTGTTGAGGTTTCACGTTGTATTGTGGTGGAACTGGCTCAAAGAATTCAGAGTCAGACCTCCCCTAATCCAAGTGTAGGCATTTATTGAGATTGATGCCTCTCATGAAGCAGGCTAAGTTCCAAGAGGAACCAGCAACTGCAGAGAAAGCAAGATGGATTTTTATAACGTAAAGATGCAATTACATAACAGAAATCATGAATATTAAAAAGGCAGGAGGGGTTTGTTAAGGGATTAGGTAATGGAGAAGGGGTCTGTCCTATCTATGATTCCATGGTTAAACATTCTGGTAGTGCTGCCCTCCAGTTGGCTAGCTATTGTGGTACTGTCTGGTCAAGATTGATAGCTAGGTATTGTGGTCCTGACTTGGTCTAGATGGATGATGTGACTGTGATTGAATACAAGAACACACCTGTTTCTGTGGGAATGGATCTGGGGGCAGTGACTAGGTGGGGGCAGTAGATAGGTTCCCATCACATGGACACACCTGCTGCTTCTGTGGGAACTAAGAGTTCAGGGGCACACTTGTTGTTTCAGTGAGCACTGAGACATATATGAAGAAGTTAGGACATTGGGAGGGGGAGGTACAGTCAGTGGGCCTGCTGTTCAGTGGGGCCAGGCCTATGATGAATTTAAAACATTGGGACTGGGGCAGCTTTATTAGGATTCCATCAGGAGCTGAAATCAGTATGAACTGAGTTCAAACCCAGCCTCAGACACTTCCAAGGGGATGCTTTGGGCAAGTTACTTATCCTTTGTCCATCTCAGTTTTCTGTAAGTAAAGTGGTGATGATAATAATAGTACCTACCTCCAAAGATTATTGAAAGGATAAAGTGAGATATTTTTAAATCTCTTTGCACATTTCAAAGCATTATTTAAATGCTATCAGTTAATGTTAGTTTTATGTAACACGGATTTCTTTATGAAGGATATAAATGTCCCTTAGTTTAATCATAATTAAGGAAATATTTGTGTTGAAAGTACAACAAAGATATTTTAAATTCCAGCTTTTGTGCTACCATTCTCAGTTGTATTGACACTATAGAAAGTACTTCTTTAATTAATACTCTATTCTGTAATGTGTGTTTAAGGAGTTTATAAAACATTAAATACAGAATATTGTTTATGGCTGAAAAGTCTGAGAGAATTTCTGAGTAATAATAAATTTATTAATTATGACTAGCAAATAATAAAATGAGGTTAGTGTTTCTTTCTCTGGATCCAAAGAAATACCCTTAGTAAGTGGGTGTTCCCCAACAGGCAGAAATCAGTTCTGATTGGTTAAAAATTAATTAGAGAGTGAGGTGAGTTTATTCTAATGAGGGGCTATTCTAATGAAGGATATGACTGATCAAATCATTCTTGGACAAAGAGGCTAATCCCCTTCCAGACAGCCCTACCATTCATCTCCATCCAGACCACCTCCCCACCCCAACCAACCCCCCATCAAAAAGTGTTTGCAATGAGGAGATTCAGTTTTCTAAATAAAGCAATGCCAAAAATAGACCCACTTAAATTAGTTTTCTCATAATAACCCCTAATAATTTAACTAATCATCTTACAGTTTTCTGAAGTGATAACCAAATGATTTTAGGTGAAACTTCCTTTTAAAAATAGGCAAACCTGGAAGCTTAGAACTTCTTAAATTACAATACTTCAAAATATTACAACACGTGGCCAGCGGGGCTGATAAAATGACATAACAGTGTCCCAAAAGTCTTAGTGCCATTTTAAGTTTTAATAGCTTAATAAGCTTTAACAGCCTAAAACAGCACCAAAACTTTGAGAAGATCCTGTATAATTTGTTTCTATCTAAATCAACTATTACTAAAATAAGCATATTTGTATTAAAAGAGTTTTATTTTCCTGTGGTACTTTCCTCCAGTTGAGTAATTTAAAAATTCACTCTGCATGCTTTGTGATGATAATGGCTACAACAACAACAATAATTGCTAATGTTTATATAGCCTCCTTTTAGGGTCTCATATTGCTTTAGATATGGTGTTTTTTTCCTGTCATCCTCATAACCTCCCTGTGAAGAAGACATGGTAGGTATTATTATCTGAATTTTACATCTGAGAAAACTGAGGCTCCAAGAGACCCTATTACTTGTTTGCATGCTTTTATCTTGGGGAGTAAGACTTGGTGACCAGATTTAAAATTAATCCAGCTGCTGCCTCCAAGTTTGATTCTCTTCTTAGGCTAACAGGCGATCTTTTAGCTGAAAAAGAAATGTTACTATTCTACTTATAAAATACAAAAGCCTTGGGGCAGCTAGGTGGCACACTGAGTAAGAGCGCCAGCCCCAGAGTCAGGAGGACCCAGGATCGGTTCTGGCCTCAAATACTTAACACCCACACAAAAGAACTGGCCGTGTAACCTTGGGCAAGTTACTTAACTCCAATTGCTTTTAAAGAAAAAAAATACAATAGCCTTTTTGTTAACTAGATACGATTTGCATTTTCTTTGTTATCTGTTTCATAATTACATTAGTTCAACTCTTTAAACAGTTTACATTTTAATGTGGAAACATCTCGATTTTGCTTTGGGAAGTACAAGAATTCTACCTCCCTGTTCTACCCAAGAATCATTGCAAAGTGCAAAGTCATGAACAACAAAGTTAGAACGCTTAATTAAATGTTATCTAAAGCAGACTCCAACTTGATACAGCCACCATAGCACATCAAAATATGAAAAATGATGCAGCAATAAAAATGGCTCAAGGATGAATTATTTATCAAACTGGTGATCTTGAAGTCCATTAAGAGCTGGAGGCACAAAAAGCATGTGGGAATTATTCAAATTGTCAGTGCAAGCCCTCAGTCTTTTCAACCAGAGGCAAAGCTACAATCCTAGCAAATCATAGGTAAAAAAACATGGAAAAGCTATTTATTGGTGACTATGATATGATACTATTCACACAAATAGCTGAAAATCTTAAGGTGTTTAAATAAAAACAAATGTCATGAGTTCAGCAGATTCATTGTATAAACATCAACAATAAAAATATATATTTTTCCATTTCCTCCAGTTTTCATGTCTCTATAGCAAACCAGTTTTGCAACTTATCCTAGCAGATGTGGGGGTGATTAATATGTTAAATTTAATTTAATGTAGCCCAGAAAAAATAACAAAAATAATAAAACATTTTCAATAAATTCTTTTTTTGCTCATTTTGGTTTTATGGTCTCAGATTATGATCTTATGGGTGTAGAGAAGTCCCATCATGGAAACCCCTCCACCAATGGATACTTTGGACAACTAACAAAGCACTTAAAAATTAAGAGACCTGATGATCACACAGGTAGTATGTGTCAGAGATAGGACTTAATTCCAGAGTTCCCTGACTCTTATGGCCAGCACACTATTCATTCACCATACCAGATTCTATCTCAGGAACATTTTTAGTATCTAGATTAAGAACTACAAGGGGCCAGAGTTCATCTAACCCAACCTTCCTCCTTCTACAGATGTGGAAACTGAGGCATAAAAAGCAAAGTGACTGAACAAAGTAATCATAATGAGTAGATAAAAGGAAGGTAGAGGTTAAGAAAAACTAGTCTTTTAAATGAATCTGCTGGAGATAATTTTTTTAAAATACCATGAAGTATACATTGGAAAAAAAATTAATGATTCTTTGAAGGCAACTGTATGTGAAAGTAAATGGAATACCATAAAGTGTTCATTTTCCAAACTGTAAGGGTTATTACTGGGGTGGCAACCCTCAAAGTAATATAGGAAATAGGAATGAAATAACTGTCATTTATAAGACTTCCACAACCTCATTGCTAGAGCTTTCAGAGTACTTTATAGCATTTATAAAATACAAGAAAAAGGGTGTTTTGTTTCACAATGCATATACTACTAACCCCTCTAGCCCTATATTGAGAGCATAACCCACCAACTTCATGGCATACATTTACCTTTTCAATTTGGGACCCTCTTGAGGGGAATTTTTTTTAAGGAGAGAACCAACAAAAGCAAAGGAGATGACTGCAAAAAGGGGACCTGAAGGGGGAGAGGTGGGGAAGGAAATTTCATCTTAACATATTAGTTAGAAACTGAGAACAGATCCATGGATGTGAGTCAGATGCTTAGACATAAAATAAAATATGGTGAGGTGTATTATCGTATATTTATTTCTCAGAACAAGATTGTGAGAAAAGCAGTGCACAGCTTCTGGAAGGGTCAAAGGAAATACCACAGATTTTAAGATGGTCCACAAATTGTTAGCTATAAAGAAGTATCATGATCCAAGACAATTCCAAAAGACTCAGGATGGAAGATGCTATGGAATCTGAATGCAGATCAAAGCATACTATTTTCTATCTCTCTCTTTTTTTGTTTTTTCCTTGGGGCTTTTTCCTTTTCTCTGTTTCTTCTTCTACAACATGACTAATGTGGAATATGCTTACATGACTGCACATGTATAACTTCTATCACTTGCTATCTTGGGGAAGGGGGAGGGAGAAAAAAATTTGAAACTCAAAATCTTATAATAACTATCTTTACATGTAATTGGAAAAAATAAAATGCTACTAACAACAACATAAAAAGAAGCATGAGAGATAGGCTGACATATGGACATAAAGGACATGTCATATTCTTAGAATAAGAAAACTGTGGATTCAAGTCCTGCCTCTGACAGATACTCTCTTAACTTCTTAGGTTCTAAGGAAATTCCCTAACACTATAAATCACAGAAAAATTGATAATCTTTATTGATAGAAGATGTTTTCTCACTGGGAGTCCCCCATGCAAGTGAAATCATAGACTTTATGAAAAATACTTTAGATCACTATTGATCAGAGAAATACACATTAAGATCACTCTAAGGTACCATTCTACACCGATCAGACTGACTAATATGAAAGAAAAGGAAAATGACAATTATTGGAAGGGATGTGAGAAAATTGGGAAGCTAACATTCTGTGGTGGAGTTGTGAACTAGTCCAACCATTCTGGAGAACAATTTGGAACTATAACCAAAGAGCTATCCTTTGACTCAATAGTATCACTACTAGGTCTGTATCCCAAAGAGATTTTTAAAGAAAGGAAAATGACTTATATGTACAAAAATATGTGTAGCAGCAAAGAATTGAAAACTGCCATCATTTGGGGAATGGCTGAATAGGTTGTGGTATATGATTGTGATGGAATACTATTGTAATATAAGAGTGAAGAACCAGATGCTCTCAGAAAAAGCTGGAAGGACTTACTTGAATTGATGCAAAGTGAATAAGCAGAACGAGAGGAGTAACAGCAATATGGTACAATGATCTTCTGCAAATGACAGGTATTCTCAGCAATATAATAATCTAAGACAATTCTGAAGGATTCATGATGAAAAATACTATCCACCCTTAGAGAAAGAACTAATTGAGTCTTTTTTTACTAATAGAGTCTTGCTGCAAATAGAGGCATACTTTTTTAACCTTTTTTCTTTTTTTTGTCTGCATTTTCTTTCACTATATGACTAATGCAGAAATATGTTTTGCATGACTGTACATGTATAACTTGTATCTGATTCCTTGTCTTCTCAATGAAAGGGGAGTGAAAGGAGAGAGGGAAAGAATTTGAAATTCAAAAATTAAAAATAAAAAAAGAATGTTAAATGCTAAAAATCATTTTACATGAAACTAGAAAAAATAAAATATTATTTTAAAAATAGCACAAATGCTACTTTAGAGATCTTCTAGTCCCCACAAAAGTTCAATTTTTAGCATTACTTATAGCATTACATTGATTCAAGCAAATACAAGAACAGAGGAGACGTAAGAGAACTAGGTCTCTCATTTTTAAAAGTGAGTCTAGACCTATGATTTTATTGGGTGAGAAAACTCCCTGTCCCAATGTAGATCTGTAATATAAAAATCTTAGAGAGTTATCTGAGCAATTGAGAAGAAAAGTGGGCTCTTCAATTGTATGTGGTAAGTTCTTTAAAGGCCATGACAATACCATTTTTTTTTCATCTTTTTATCACCAATGTTAGAATAAATGCTTTGCTTAGAGCACACTCTCTGAACAAAATACCCTTGGTTCAAAAGAGATAGGAGTGGGAGAAAGGAGACTGTGGAGAAGGGAAGAAGGGTCTTATTAAGTCTGTCATCACAAACTACATTTAATGGAGTCATAGATAGAGAATTAGAAGTACTTCAGAGGTTATCCAATACAGTAGTTCCCATTTAGTGTTTCAAGAATTTCTCATGGGTTCACAACAATAGTCCAAGGAATCCACACTTTAAAAAAATTAATGGTATTCTAAGCAGTAAATGTCCAATTATTTTACAATTTTTTTCCCTTTGTGACACCTGGCATATGCATTATAAATCACAAATTTGTTTCTGAAGCAGTTAGAACACATCATAATTACACATACAAGGATTCTGGTGTCCACACAGTGATTACATCAAACTCTGAACTCTTCAGACTAAGTGCAACATATTCTTGCTGTTTCTCAGTCTATCATCAAATTGTTTCTAAAACATCATATAGTGAAAATCAAGGAATTGTGGAATTGGATCTTGTAAACTAAAAGTAAACAAACAAATTAATAGAGACCAAAAAAATCATATAGGTTTATAGTTTAGCCTCACATAGTGTTCCTGATATTGTGTATAGTATTTTCCTGGCTCTGCTCATTTCACTCTATATCAGTTTGTACAAGTCTTTCCAAGTTTTTCTGAGATCTTTTCATCCTGTCTTATTGCACAAGAGTATTCCATGACATTTATATAGCACAGTTTGTTCAGCCATTCCCCAACTGATGGGCATCCCCTCAGTTTCCAATATTTTGCACCATGAATAGAACTGCTATAAATAAATTTGCACGTGTGGGTCTTTTTTTTTTCCTTTTTTATGATCTCTTTAGGATACAGACCAATACTGGTATTGCCAGATCAAAGGGTATGCACAGTTTGGTTGCCCTTTGGGGATAGTTCCAAATTGCTTTCCAGGATAATTGGATCAGTTCTCAACATCAGGGTCCCAGTTTTCCCACATCCTCTCCAACATTTATCATTTTTCTTTTTTGTCATATTAGCCAATATGATTGGTGGAAGGTGATATCTCAGAGTTGTTTTAATTTGTATTTCTCTAATAAAGAGTGATTTAAGGTACTTCTTTTTTATTTTTTTTTTTTTGCTTTTTTTGAGGGCAATTGGGGTTAAGCAACTTGCCCAAGGTCACACAGCTAGTTTTTGTGTCAAGTGTCTGAGGCTGACTCCGAACTCAGGTCCTCCTGACTCCAGGGCTGGTACTTTACTCACTGTGCCAACTAGCCATCCCTAAGGGTACTTCTTTATATGGTTATAGATATCATTGATTTCCTTATCTGAAAACTGCCTGGTCATTTATCAATTGGGGAATGACTTGTATTCTCATAAATTTGATTCAGTTCTCTATATATTTGAGAAATGAGGCCTTTATCACAGACACTAGCTGTAAAGATTGTTTCCCAACTTTCTGTATTCCTTCTAATCTTGGTTGCATTGATTTTGTTTTTACAAGCTTTTCAAGTTAATATGATCAAAATTATCTAGTCTACATTTTGTAATGCTCTCTATCTCTTCTTTGGTCTTGAATTCTCCCCCTCCCCATAGCTCTGACAGGTAGACTATTTTTTGCTTTTCTCATTTGATTGTTTCATTGTCTATGGTACTTTTAGCAAGATGTAGTTTCCTTTCTCATCTCTTTTAAATAATTGATCTATTTTTGCTTTTTCTTTGTCTAAGATCAGGATTGCTAGCCTTGCTTTTTTATTTCAACTGAAACATAACAGGTTCTGCTCCAGTTCCTTACCTTTACATTGTGTGTGTGTGTGTGTGTGTGTGTGTGTCTGCTTCAAGTGTATTTCTTGTAAGCAACACATTGTAGGATTCAGGGGCAGAGCCAAGATGGATGTGAAAGTCTCTTCTCACATAGCTACTTCCAGCTGAAATTGGACATAGAGCTGTCTTTGCCCCAAGAGATCCCATTCTAGAAGTCAGTTCTTTAGCTGGTATCTGGAGCTCAGTCAATGCCAAGTCCAGAAGTGGCATATCACAGTCATGGACAGGAGGTGGCATTAGCTTAAGTAATCAGACATCTGCAGGTGCACAGTACTAAGCCTGCAGGAAACAAATCTTGCAAACAAGTTTAACAGACAAAAAGTCAAAAAGAAACAAGTATAGGTTCACTCGTGCTTCTGGAGTCCATGAACTCTCTATCATAACTTCATTCATGGTAGAATATATGAGTTAAGGGTACAATTTGGCAATCCTCTTCTCCTGAATAAACAGCAGTTACAGTATTATCTTTCCCATGTGCATCATCTGGCTTCTGCTTTACCCATACTTTGGCTCCCAATTTTATTCTATCTGAATCAAACCCTTCAGTTCCTTTGATAGTTATTTCTGAAGGAGGGTCAGTTTTCACAAAGAGGTATTGTTTCACAAGGAATAATCATCATTTGAACTATTCTATCATTTTTACAAAACTGTATAGGGTCTTCACACAAATTTTGAAATGTCACAATAATTTTTCATGAATAATTAGAAAGTATTATTCCAACTAATATATGGATTCCTCAAGTTGCTAAACCTGATTTAGGTAATATCTATCCAGAATGATTTTTAGGGGTTCTTAAACATATTCCATTAGAGATATTTTTATTTCTTTTCTATCCAATCCAGAGTCCTCTAAACAATGTAAATCATATCTTGCCAAACCAGGTGTTCCTGGATATGGTGCTGTGACATATAGCCTCATAGTCCAATACTCAATATTTGGGATTTTATGTTTGCTGTTTTCTAATTTGCAGATTTAGGGTCATCATTATGGCTAGAGGTACACTTTCTTCCAATGGTCTATTATTCAGATTATGTACAGCAGTGAACAAATTATCCTTCCAATATTGATACAAATTATTAGAACTTAACTACCTTAACTGTTCTTTCAATAATCCATTCATTCTTTCAATTAACCCAGATGCTTATGGACAATATGGAATACAATGCATTCTATGCTATTTGATATACAATATCTCTTCATTTCATTACCTTTGAAATGTGACCCACTATCACTTTGAATCTGCATTGGGTTTCCATAATGTAGACTTATGATATCTAGAGTTTTATAGGTGTTTTCCTGGGGTACATTCTTATAAGGACAAGCTTGCCGAAGAATCTCTTGCAGTCCCTTATTCCATTGTATATCCCAAAATTTTATATTTTGAGCTGGTGCTTGAATTTTTGAAGGGTTAATTTCCCACCCTTTGCTCTTCATATGCTCAATTAAAGGTGTCAAACTCTTCTTCACTTCTTTTACATGTTTTCCTTGTATCATAATATCATCAATGTAGTAGGTAAGTTGTACACCAAGTAGCTTTAATTCATCCAAATGTTCAACCACAATCCTATGACAAAAAGTGGGACTGCATAGATATCCTTTTGGCAAGTGGGTATAAGTATATTGTCTACCCTGCCAAGTGAAAGCAAACTGGTCCCATTGTTTAGAGTCTATTGGAATGTTAAAGAAAGCATTGGGTATATCAATAACTGTGTACCAAGACACATCATATTTTTGGATCCTTTTTATTAAGGTGACAGTATCTGGAACATCCATATACAAGGGAGGAATCACCTTGATCAGTGTTCTGTAATACACTGTCATTCTCCACATTCCATCTGATTTTCTTACTGACCAGACAGGATTATTCCATTGCATGGTCATAGGGACTAACACTCCTGCCTCAATATGTTCCTTTATAGTGTTGGTAATTTCATCTTGCCCTACTGGCACATGATATTGCTTTAAAGTAATTAATTCAGAAGGTTCAGGTAAAGTGATTGGGTCCATTTTTATTTTTCCCACTAAAACTGTTTTAATTCTTATCTTTCTTACTGCGAATTGGTATCTTCCTTCAGGTAAAATCAGGGTCATATCTCTCAATATATCTATTCCAATGATGTATTCAGGAATGGGTACAGTGACCACAGTAGATTCTTTCTTAGGTAATTGTCCAATTTTCATTGTTAGTTTAACTTGTCTGGCTAATAATTCGGGCCCCTCCCCCCCCCCACCAGTCCTCTGATGGTAGTAGGAGTTACATGTTGAAATTTGTCCAGGTTCCCATAAATAAGGGAGGCCTCTTCCCCAGTATCAATTAATGCCCTAGTTACAGTTTTTGATCCGCTTTTCCAATATATTGTCAGATTGATATGAAGTCTGTAATCCCATCTGTGTATTTCTTTAATCTGAGGTGGGACTTGACCAATTTCCTATTCTCCTTGAGGGTGTGACAAACTTGGATACAAGGATTCAGTAGAATCTATAGGGGAAGTTCTTACTTCTCTATTCCATCTGACATTAAGCCCCCCCCCTTTGTTTTGCTTTTTTGGAGGGCAATTGGGGTTAAGTGACTTGCCCAAGGTCACATGGCTAGTTTTTGTTTTAAGTGTCTGAGGCCAGATTTGAACTCAGGTCCTCCTGACTCCAGGGCCAGTGCTCTATTCACTGCACCACCCAGCCACCCCTAAGCCCCTTTTCTCAATACATTTTATATAGTTCATTAGTTGGAATATCATAAATTCTTCCAAAATCTACCCCCACTCTCAACAGAGCAATAAACAATTCTATTCTCATCAATTTATTCTGACTTTGAATCCACTGGCCACTTGCTTTTCTCTCTCAATGAAATTTATCTTTTTCCCATTCCCCCAGGCTGTGAAATCTCATCCAGCACCTCTGAAAGAGAGTTCCCTATTTCACCAATTACTAGAGTCAGAAGTAGGTACTTTTAAACAGGAGGAACCATCTTCACCAAGATATTTCTATGAGAAACTGCTCAGGAGGTATCATGATATGCATTTGTATCTCCAACCATGATAGCAGTTTTCATTACCTGCTCTTTTAACTTTTTCATACAAGTCTCTAAGCAAGTACTAACATCTATTTCCACTAGGTCATATAGAATAGTCGAATACATTTCATTGCATCCCTTGGCAGCTAAAGCTAACAGATTGGTCATATTGTTACGTCTTGCCATTTTAAAATCTCCAAAAGCTTGCTGAACAAAAGGATTCTGACAAATACCTATAAAATTCAAGTAATCCATGCCATCTACCCATACCCCTCCGGCCTCTTCATCATTGATTCTCACTATTCAAGACACTAACAATTCTTTGGATTTGAATCTGCTTAATATATCAGTAACCTCTTGCTGAGTGAAATACTCAATTATTTCCCTTAACTGTTTTTGACCTCCCCAATTCTCCTGCTTTCTTCTCAGAATGGGGACAGTTTCTGCTGTTGTAAAAGCTTCATGAAACATTGTGTCTTCGTTTTGTATACTGTGATAGTAATGGCAATTAAAGATTCCCCTGTATTGGCTTGGTTTTCAAATTGATTGTGTTAAAACCCAGAGCTTGCTAATCCCACCTGTGGGATGGGCGTGTTGATGTGAAAAGAAAGTCCTGAATTGGGAGGAGCTGGTGACATAGATTTGGAGACACAAGAGAGAGGCGGAAGATCTTTCTGGAAGCAGCACCTCGTGGAGAGAGAGAGACTAAGAGAATTGCTGGTGGCCGCTTTGAATTGCCCTGGACTTTTGAGACCTGCCCCCTGAGCTGCCAAGGACTGAGGAGACATGGCTGTTTTGCTGGTACTTTGTCTGTCTGTTTTGATGTTATTTTGCCAGATTTGTCCACTGGTGAAAGACTGTCCTTTTGTTGAAGAAGTCCTGGAACCTGGCTGTTCGCTAAGAAGGCCTGAGACTGTCCTGCAGACAGAGAGTGAATACTGTCCACTGGTAAGGGACAGTACTGTTGTTGCAGGGGTCTGGAGACTGTCCTGCAGACAGAGTGAATACTGTCCACTGGTGAGGGACAGTGCTGTTGTTGCAGGGGTCTGGGAGCCTTTCTGTTGGTTCAGAAGCCCTGAAGAAGGATTTTCTTGTTGTATGTTTACAGAAATCCTGGGAGAGGGCTTTGCTAATGTGTTCAGGGGTTCTAGGACTGTTCTACAGACAGAGGATAAATTCATGAAGGGACTGGCAATGTATCTTATGGCCTTGCTAAGCCTTGTCTCCCCAGGAACTAAGATTGCTGAGAACTTGCCTCGTGTCAAGATGAAGAAAAGACCTCCATTTGGGTATTAAGTGCTGTGTTTAAACTTGATGTAACTCTGGGGTAGATTCAATTGTGATCCTGGGAGTGGGGAACTTTTGACCTTATTGTGCTCTGTGATTGACAAATGAAGGTACTTTACCTATGTTTGGAAACTAATCTCCATTTGAGAAGAGGGGCTTTGTGGTGGACTTAATTAAGGTATAGCCTAGGGGTGGAGAAGTATTTAGAACAGAGACTTTGTAATTGATTGAATGATTGGAAGATCCTGGGGTGGGGTAGTACTTGGAGATTATTTAATCACACTTAGTAAATGCTGTATTTTGAATGATGTCATGTTTTGATCTTCTCTGTTCTTGGTTTGTCACTAAATAAAATAGAGAGCACCTATGCTGGTATTTTGAACTTGGGAAGTTGCCTTTGCTTGGTATTATATTACATATACCTACACTCTTCTGGCAGTGGTCATCATGGTAACTAGATTACTGAATTACTGTATTAGAGAGGCGTGCACATTCTTCCTGTTAGTTTTTTTGCTTTTTCTTAGCCAAATTCAAAATTTTTTCTATCATCTGAGATTCTGCAGCTTGCTCTTCTACAAGAAAGCCTGAACACTCTAACATAACCAACTTCTCATTCAAAACAGCTAATTTTTTCTCCATCTGAATTTTTTCTTATAACATAATAATTTTTCTTGTTCCTGCTCTTACATATAATATGGTAACCTGTTAGCAAAAAATTAAAAAGAAAGTCAGTAAAAAAAAAAAACAGCCTCTTCTACACGCTGCCTCCAATTCTCTCCCTGGTTTTATTGGTATTCCTTACAAACATGCTTCTAAATCTCTAGGTTCTCCCTTTTGTAACTTCAGTTCCCAGTTTTCACAGAGTCCTATACTTTTAGCCCACTTCCTTGCTAGAGAGGAATAAGGTAGATCCTTCCATCCCAGGATATCTATTTCTTCTTCTAAATCCCTTCTGCTTCCAAATAGAGGTCATATATTTCGTGACCCCATTGTCATTGCCAAATATAGCACCAATGCAATATTCACAGCGCTGACCATGACTGTAAATATGCTAGCATAGTTCTCAATCGCAAAATATAACAGACTCACCATATAGAAGACAAAAGCAAAACATTTTATCAGATGCCAGAAAACCAAACCCCAAAACCAGAAAGTCAAATCCATCATAGTGGCAAAGAAGTTAATAAGCTATAACACAGCATGAAGCCACACCATCCTTTAGCCTTCCCACAAACCAACATTTACTCACAAGCCTAACTGAATCCCTCAGGTGTGTCCTGTCCTCCCTCTATCTCTAACTGCTCTGACCCTCAGCTTCTTGTGGGTTCTGCTTCACCATTCAGCAAATTCCTCCATCCATAGGCTCCATGTGATTACATTCAACCCATAAGAGGGCAATAACTTCAAAGCAGGGAAGGTCTAGGGGCAAGGAAGATCTTCAAATTACCATTACAAAAATGTTTTAGTTTTCCTATTTTTCCACATCTCTTCTAGAATTTGTCATTTTCTTTTTTCTGTCATATCAGTCAATTTGAAAGTGTAAGATGGTATCTCAGAGTTGTTATAATTTGTATTTCTCTAATCAGTAGGAATTTAGAGCATTTTTCATGTGGCTTTTTTTTTTGGAGGGGCAATTGGGGTTAAGTGACTTACCCAAGTCACTTACATGGCTAGTAAGTGTTAAGTGTCTGAGGCTGGATTTGAACTCAGGTCCTCCTGACTCCAGGGCTGGTGCTCTATTCACTGCACCACCTAGCTGCCCCTAGCTATTAAATTTTGTTGATTGGTTTGGGTGGCTCAGAGTTACACATGGATTTCCATATCCTAGGAAAAGACCTTATAAAATTCTCCTCAAATTTTCCACCACATATTTGCATGAGTGAGCATATTCACTTAACTCTTGTTTGAAGTAAAAAGAAAGAATAAACTTGATGGAGAACCATATTAAAGACTATGTCTAATGTTGAATCCAATGTTACAAATCTTCATTCAATTAAAAGAGTCCAATACCAAAATAAAGTTTATGTATGGTTATTATATCATGACATCTTCCAAGTTGTATCTTATGTCCTTGAAAATATTATTCATATTCCACAAAAAATAAAATAAAGAAATTTCTTTCTTAAAGATAATAATAAGAATATTTTATTTTCTAGGATTATTTTTGAAGATTCTTATGGAATATCCCACTTAAATATTTGTAATTATTTTATAATTCTCAAAATTTTATTTAGAATTTTCATAATTATATCAAAAAGAAGTTTATGTGTTGTAATCATAATTATATAATATACATTTTAATTTAGAGGTTTAAGAAGACAAAATTTATCATTGTAGTTATTGTAAGCACTTAATGAATGTATCTAAAAGAATATTATAAGTAATATAGTAAATTGCTCTTGCTGTACACAAACACTTATTTTCATAGAAGGGAGTTTACAGAACAAAAAATGTTAGAAAATACAGATTTAGTGCAACCATATCACTAAGAATTGAGGAAACTAAAGTTCAGCCAGGAAAATGACTTGTTGAACATCACACAGTTAGTAACATTTAGGGTCCATCTCCAATACTTAGCACAGTAGCTGGTCCATACTAGATATTTTTTAATTCATTGATTGACTGAGCAAATGAGTTTTCACACTATCATAAATGTTCACCTCAGAACAAGAGCATAGTCTATGAAAGGTAGTGTTACTATCACTAGAGAAACATGAAAAACAAGACATTCCCTACCCTTAAGGGTCTTATAATCTAATTAAGTGGAATTGCAAGTAGAAGACTTGTGGAAAATAAAACATGACACAAAGTATATTATGATGTGGGTAAAATAAAGGTGTAGACAAATAGCTATTTTAAAAGAACCAAGTCTATGGTTTGTGGTGGAAAAGAACTGGAATGAATTTGTAGAGATGCATGTCAATTGGGGAATGGCTGAACAAGTTGTTGTATATAATTATGATGAAATACCACTGTGCTATAAAGATATGATGAGCTCAATGATCTTAGAAAAACAAGGATAGACTTGTATGAAAGAATGAAGAGTGAAATGAGCAGAACCATACAAAAGAATTTTGTATACAGTAACAGCAATATTGTTTTAAGAACAACTTTGAGTGATTAAAAAAGAAAGAGGGGGAAGGAATTCCTGATAACTTCAATATATATTTGAAAGGAATTTCAAATTATACATTATATAGTTCATCTACAACTATCTTCTTTTCTATTCTACTATTATAGAAATGCTTTTTTTATTCCTTAAGTTCAGAATATAACATATCTATACAATATACATACATATATACATATACATGTGTATGTATATTGTGTGTGTGTATATAAATATATGTGTATATACATGCAAGCATACACACACACACACACACAGAGCTAGGTGGTGGAGTAGATAAAGTGTCAGACCTGGAGTCAAGGAGAGTCTTCTTCCTGAGTTCTAATAAAACTGTGTGACCCTGGGCAAGTCATTTAACCCTATTTACCTCAGTTCCCTCAATCTGTAAAATGAATTGTAGAACCACTGAACAACAACAACATACATTAAAAGCAGACCTCTGATTTCACTGATGTAAACAACTCTCTGTCAAAACTCCCTCTACAAGTGCAGATTTGCATCTCCTCTGCAGCTTAAAATCTTAGAGGACATTGAGAGCATAATTGACTTGCCCAAAGTCACATAACCAATGTGTGTCACATAGGACTTGAAAAGAGGGTTATTTGACTCCAAGGCAGGCTTGCTATCCACTACACTATGTTGCTCCAAAGAAAGACTTCCAAAATAATTAACATTACACCTGTTCCCTTGTCATTGTCCCAAGTTTTAAGAATTCAGGGCTTGTGTTTCATGTTAAGGCTGCTCTCTATTGCTTAAACAAAATCTCCATCATAAAAAGCATTGATAAAATGTAAAACCAAGCAACTTTTCCCTCCATCTGACCCTCCTTTGAATAATTAAAACAAGGTTCCACTAATCTTATGCATTGTCCCACTAGGCCCCCGTGTAGACTTGAGAAAATGTGACCTTTATATATACATGTATTTATATCCATAATCATTCATTGACCTTTGGAAATCAGAAGTTGTAAAGAAATGCTGATAATATATATCAATATCAATATATCAATAATACCCAAGCAATCATTGGGTGGTGACCTCCAAACCTCTTTACAAAATCTTCTGAACTATAACAAAATGTGCAGAATGACTACAAAAAATTCTGCTTCAATCCTGAATTCTTATCATGTTAAAATTTTAAAATTCTAGTTATAAATGCCCTTCCCCTTACAATTACTTCAGTTAAACAAGACATGATCAACATTATTATTATTTTAAATTTTGTGTGTGGTTCTTGGGGTAGTTAGGTCATGTAGTGAATAGAGCACAAGCTCTAGAATCAAGAAGACCTGAGTTCAAATCTAGTCTCAGATATTTACTAGCTATGCGACCTTGTACAAGTCACTTAACTCTGTTTGCCTCAGTTTCCTCATCTGCAAAATGAGCTGGAGAAAGAAATTACAAACCACTCCAGTATCTTTGCCAAAAAAAAACAAAATGGGTTCATGAAGAATCAGACATGACTGAAAAACAACTGCACTTTTCTTAGAAAGCACATTTTCTTTCATTTTAATTTAATCAATGAACATTCATTAAATATTTGCTATACTAAGCAGTGGCAAGAAAAAAGACATACCTAAAATAGGCCATGTCTTCAAAAAGCTTACATTCCACCAAGAGAGTATGGAATTTACAGAAATAAGCAAAGTACAATAGAAATTAACATGGGAAAGAACTCTACCTTCTAAGAGTATCAGGGAAGGTTTTCTTAAAGACATGATACCCAACCTTGGCCTGCAAAGAAAGCCAGAATTCTGAAAGGCTGAGATGAGTATTGTGGTCTAGGGGTCCTAGGAACTCTGAAATTCAAGGACAACAGTCACAGGCTCTGCCTCAAAAGAATTTGACTCAAGCCTTCTTTCCATCAGAAACGGTTTATTAAAACAAGATTGAGGTGGGAGAGATTTGAAGAATCTGCACATTTGTGACACTTGTATTAATAAGTGGCCAAACTCTTAAGGAATCTGAGTGATCTAATGGGAGCAAGATGAACAATTATGTACAACGATCAAGGAGGTGGTCTAGAGTGGGGGCAGGTGCAGACAATGAGGGCCACAATGAATGGGTAGTTAAAAAGATTACTCTCTCCATGCCAGGGGAATGCCAGGGATCTGAGTTCCTGGAATTCATGGGAAAGTTCAAAGAGAAAGGGACTGAAAGCCCATACCCCAACAATGAGGAAAGAACACATTCTAGGTAAAAGAAGTAGACAGAGCATTGAGTTTAGAGGATACCTAGTAGTTCAGTTTGGTTAAAACTTAGGATAATACAGAGGAAAGGGTGTCTTGGGAGTTAGAGGACCTGGATTCAAATTCCATTTCTGATGGTACTATGTGACCCTAGGTAAGTCACTTAACTTCTTTATTCATCCATTTCCTCATCTCTACAAAGAGAGGGATCCCTTCCATCTGTAGATGTAGTATTCTGTGATTCAATTATTCTGTAGATTTCTATAAGATTTCAACTGACCAAGGAAAGAATAAATTATCTTACCAATGGGAAATTTACTCTCTAGGGCTGCTGATGCCAGAAGTCAAAGGATATGATGGGGTCAGCTTCCTAACATGTCTATAGCTCAAGGACTCAAGTCTACCATTCAAAAGTCACTCAACTTCCCCATCTCCCTTCAGGGCTTCTTTTGAAGTGTATCTTCAACCAACTGAAATAAATTCCTTAACATGGTATTTAGTGTTCTTCCAATTAATCAGCAGTCACTTCTTCTTACATGTCTAGAGCTATATCTTGGGGAGCAGGGAAGGATTATATATATTTTATTTTCTTATTATATTATGTATAATATTATATAGCACATATATAATCCAATAATGTTATATAAATAAATAAGATAGTCCCTAATCTTAAGGAACTCATTATTCTATTAGGGAATGATGGCACATATAGAGTAGCTAGGAGAGAATAGAAAATGGAGAGTATTAATCCCAAGGGCAAGGTAAATGTTGAAGAGGTGGAGAAGTCCAGAGGATGAGTGGAATAGGGAGTAAAGTGAGAAGGACTCAAATCCTTTCTGAAATGGCACTCCATGTATGAGTCACCAAACAGGAAAACAGAATCTCAGGGCAGAGGTTTCTCCAGGGAATAGGGAAAGGTGGCTTGGCAGAGCGTTGATGAAGCATCTGGGAAACTGGGTCAAGCACAGAGTAAAATGAGCACGCCTTGGGCCCTTACTGGTTCTCTCCCACCTGCTAGTACCTTCTTTCCCCACCTTCTAAGAAAAAAAATGTTATCTTGCACCTGCTTTATATGTTTTTTGAATATATATATATATGTATATATATATGTTCAAATTGTGTCCCTCAAAATACAGGCAACTTTATGACTGTTTCAGTTTAGTATTTTTATTCTTAGGGCTTACCACATGGTATACCCTTAATAAATGCTTATTATGGTAGACTTATTAAAGGTAGAAAATGGAAATGATCTTGGGGTGCTAGAACTGTTAAATCTATGAAAACAGACTCAGGGTTAGACCTCTGCAATCCAGAAACAAAACCTGAGAGCAAAGGTATTTCAAATCACTTACAATCTCAAACAATATGAAAACAGGGAAAATTGACATTTTCTTCCAATCCTAATATTTCATAATGAGAAGATACTTCTCGAGGCTTGAGAGAGTTTTTAAATTATTGTTCTTATAATTAGTAAAAACAGGTATACAACATTTTAGTATTTTCAAAATGTTTTATATACATTATCTCACTTAATATAATAACTCTGAAGTATAAATCACACAGAATTATTATGGTAATTAAATGAGATACCACGGAATCTAGAAGCAGATATGACCTTGGAAACCATCTGGTCTAAACTTCCCATTTTGCAGATGAAAATACTGAGGCCCAGGGAAGCTAAGTCACATTATTACTGTGGGAAACAATGGGAGGAATTTGTATAAGTACTCTTTTCATATTTTTTTTGGAGGGGGAAAGGTAAGGCAATTGGGGTTAAATGACTTGCCCAAGGTCACACCATCAAGTGTCTGAAGTCAGACTTGAACTCAGGTCCTCTTTATTCCAGGGCCAGTGCACCACCTACCTGGCCTAGTGTTCCTATCTTTGAGTGATAGCAGAATGTAAATCAGAGGGGACTGGTTCTAATCAGAGTTTGTGATCTAGCAGAACCAGGCTTCTGATCAGGTAAATGGTTAGAAACTTAAACCCATGCTTAACAAGCTGTTTGAAGGGTGCATGAAGTGGACAGTTCAGGAGGTTGCACCTAGCCAGTGGAGAACAAGGGGGGAAATTCAAATTGGAACCAGCATTAAAGGGTTCACATTTGTCTGAGTTCTGTACTCCATTAAGGGAGCTACCAGTTTATTCAGAAAGAATAAATGTAATGAAAGGCTTCCTGGCTTTTCAATGAATATTGTTTATTCCTAGCCTAAGGATGTCTCTCACAGTTACTAAATGTGAGAGGTTTTACATCACTGGGGAAAATGAAGCCAAGGGGAATGGAATGACTTTTTCATGGTTATACAACTATCTATCCCTTCAAAGGTGGGATTTGAATGCAGGTCTTTCCTTATTTCACAACTCTTTCCACTTGGTTAGTATTCAACTTATTGTACTCACTACCCCCCAAGAAGTAGAACAGGTTATCAAAACAAATAGCTTTTTAAAATATTTTTAAATATTTAAGATTTTAAATTTTAAAAAATTTAAAATTTTTAAAAAAATATTTAAAACAAATTTAAAAAACAATTTTAAAAATATTTTTTAAATCTTTAATATTTTGGAGGGGGCAGAGTCAAGATGGCAGAGTATAAACAGGACTTCCACACAGCTCTGACTCCCACCTCCTCCAATTCATGTAAAAAAATGACTCTAGACAAACTTTGGAGCTACAGCACCCACAAAATGACACAGAGAAGTTAACCTCCCAATGAGGACAGCCCGGCAGGTCAGCAGTGAGTGGACAGTGCAGCACTCTGGGAGCTGAGGCCAGCCTCAGAGTGTAATCTGGCCTATGACCCTGGAGCGAGAAGCAGCTGAGGTGCTGTGGCCATGCAGTTGCAGCCTCATGGTTGCTTCAGAGCTCCTGCTCTGCAGATTGTAGGAGGCCCAAGTGATCAGTCTGAGGGGTAATCATTCTTGCTTTAACCTGCTTAGATCTGGATTGCTGTCTAGGGTGGAGGACTTGGGGTATGTGAGCAGTTTGCCAGAGCATGTGGAGGCTTCAAAGAGGACACCCAACTAATACCTCCAATAGCTTTGAAAACACCAGTGTTTGGGATAAAGCTCCTGTTTCTGGTAGCAGAATTCTACTGTGGCAAAAGGTTCAAAAGTCAAGTTATTGAGTTGCAACATGATCAAGCAAAGAAAGCAAAGCAAACAGAGCACACCAACTTTACACTCCTATTTTGGGAACAAAAAGGATCAAAGCATGGAACAGGAGGAAGACAGTGAAGTCAGAATTCCTGCACCAAAAGCTTCCAAGAAAAATGTGAGCTGGTTACAGGCCATAGAGGAGCTTAAAAAGGATTTTGAAAACCAAATAAGAGAAGTGGAGGAAAAACTGGAAAGAAAAATGAGAACGAAGCAAGAAAATTATGAAATGAGAGTCAACAACCGTTGACTGAAGAAAATAACACCTTGAAAAATAGACTAACTCAGATGGCAAAAGAGGCTCAAAAATGCAATGAGGAGAAGAATGTCTTAAAAAGCAGAATTTGCCAGATGGAAAAAGAATCTCAAAAGCTCACTGAAGAGAATCATTCCTTCAGAATTAGATTGGAACAAATGGAAGCTAGTGACTTTATTAGAAATCAAGATACTATCAAACAGATCCAAACAAATAAAAAAAATCTCATTGGAAAAACCACTGACCTGGAAAATAGATCTAGGAGAAATAATTTAAAAATTATTGGACTACTGACAGCAATGGTCCAAAAAAGAACCTAGAAATCATCCTTCAAGAAATTCTCAAGGAACGTTGCCCAGATATTTTAGAACCAGAGGGCAAAACAGAGGTTGAAAGAGTCCACTGATCACCTCCTGAAAAAGATCCCAAAAAGAAAACTCCTAGGAATATTATAGCCAGGTTCCAGAATTCCCAGATCAAGGAGAGAATATTACAAGCAGCCAGGAAGAAACAACTTGAATATTGTGGAAACACAATCAGGATAACTCAGGACCTGGCAGCTTCTACACTGAGGGATCAAAGGGCTTGGAACATGATATTCCAGAGGTCAAAGGAGCTGGGATTAAAACCAAGAATCACCTACCCAGCAAAACTGAGTATCATGTTCCAGTGGAAAATATGGCTATTCAATGGAATAGAGGACTTTCAAGCATTCTTGATGAAAAACCAGAGTTGAATAGAAAATTTTTCATTCAGATACAAGAAGGAAGAGAAGCTTGAGAAGGTAAACAGGGAAAAGAAATCATAAGGAACTTATCAAAGTTGAGCTACTTATATTCCTACATGGAAAAATGATAATTGTAACTTATGAAACTTTTCTCAGTATGAGAATAGTTGAAGGGAATAGAAATGTATATATGTGTGTATGTGTATGTATGTATAGGTGTCTGTGTATACATACATATATGTCTATATAGGAGGGTATATGAGCAAATGAATGCATATGTGAGTGTGTGTATATATGTCTACAGGTATACATAGACAGAGGGCACAGGACCAATTGAATAGGAAGGGATGATACCTAAAAGGTGAAATTAAGAGGTGAGAGAGGAATATAATCAGAGGAGATAGGGAGAGACTGAATGGGGTAAATTATCTCATATAGAAGAGGCAAGGGAAAATTATTACAATGGAGGGGAAGAGCAGGAAGCAAAAGGGAATGAGTCGACCTTATTCTCATTGAATGTGGCTTAGGGAGGGAATGACATATACACTAAATAGGGTATCTCACCCTACAGGAGAGTAGAGGGGAAGGGGAAAAGAGGGGCAATAATGGAAGGGAGGGCAGGCTGGGTGGGAGGGAAGTTGAAAGCACCCACTTTTGAAAAGGGACAGGATCAAAGTAGAGAATAGAACAAGTGGGGGGGTAGGATAGAGGGAAATATAGTCAGTCTTTCAAAATATTTCCACTATGGAAATGTTTTGCATAGCTACACATGTACCACCTATATTGAATTGCTTATCTTCCCAGTGAGGGTGTGTGATGAGGGAGGAAGGGAAAGAATCTGGAATCCAAGGTTTTAAAATAAAATGTTTAAAAATATATTAGTAGTAGTAGTATTAAACATGTAACTGTGAAATGAAATATACAGGCACTGGGGCATAGAGATCCACCATGCCCTACTGGAAAGTCAAATGGGGAATGGGGGAAGATATGGGAAAGAGCAGATTGGGGAAGGGGATATTCAGTGGGATTGCTATTTTGGGGAGGTGGTTAGGGAAAATTGGGGAGAAAATTTGTAACTCAAAATCTTGTGGAAATGAATGATGTAAACTAAAAATTAAAAAAAAAGAGACAGAAAAAAATCCTGAATATTTTGCTATTTTAATGTATATATGATCTCACATTGTGTGAGTATTCCCTTCACTGACACACATGACAACCCATCCATGTCTTCTCCTCCAGTGCTATTTTATTCTCTGTCTTTCCATAAATCCTCCACAGAGGATTACCCAACATGCTTAGGGTCTTATTCTTTGTCTTTTAATGTCCGTGTGGACATACCAGCATAACACTGGGGCTTTAATCTTCTCTTGCTCCATAATTGGCTCACAACTTTTATAGCTCTTTGATGTTTTATATACCACCTATTATGTGCTAAGTCATTATTGGTAAGTTGCTGTGGCCTTTTTTTACCCAACATATATCTTTCCATTGACTTTTGGGTGAATTTTTTATTTTTACATATTCCATGCTTACCTATCATAGAGTGCCATTGGGAGAATGTAGCATTAAAAAGATAGACTTTGATGGCAGAAAGTTGCTTGTGATCTTTGAAACACTGGATGATTCCCCATCTACAATACAGACCAATGCCCTCATATTCCATTTTAGGTGCAGCTCCATATGTAGCATCCAAAATATATGAACTCTGTGTCCTGATGGGCTAACTCAGTGGGTCTGGGCAGAATGCATGATTCTAAATATTGATTTCTAATTTCTGTGAAACTAACATATTATTGTGCCAACAATAAATTTAATAACAGAAACAAAAAACAAAAAAAATTGAAAAGTTAAGAAGGTTTAAAGTTAATTTCATCTAGTTTTTATTGAGTAGGAGAGACCAAATATGAATTTTGCATATGAATTTGACATTTACATTTTTTTAACCCATCAGAAACCCAGTGCTCAGTGCTCTAGAGGGTCAAAATTTCCTGTTATGGAGAAATCCAATGCCTGCTTGGTACAAGGTCTAAAAGATTTGTTATTACAACCATTAGCCCGTCTCCTAGTTACCTAAATAGCAGGAGGCAACAGGTAGAGTTGTAACAGTGGTGAGGAAATAAGATTCTTGCCCCAGGCATGCTATATGTTGCAGGGCACACACAAAAAAAAAAATACAGAAAATATATGTCAATACTTCTAAGTACCATTAAAGTGGGAAAGAAAGGGTGCCCACTTTTACATTTTTTCCCTTGAGTATGAAATTAGTCAGTGCAAGGGACATGAATATAACTATCTGGGTATTTATTTGCTTCTGAGTTTTTTAGATCATGGCAAAGATTTCTCCCAATTTCCTGGTAACTTACTTAAGATCACGTGGACAGAGTCAGTATCATTAAAAAGAAAAAAACCTAAAAGTTAAGTAGGTTTGATGTATACTCTCATCTAATCCTGGAATATGGAAAATTTGCTTCATAAAGCCTACATATAACTATAGAGGGCAGCTAGGTGGCATAGAGGATAGAGTGCTGGGCCTGAAGTCAGGAAGACTCATCTTCCTGAGTTCAAATATAGCCTCAGACACTTAACTAGGTGTGTGACTCTGGGTAAATTACTTAACCCTGTTTGCCTCAGTTTCCTCACCTACAAAATGATCTGGAGAAGGAAATGGCAAAACACTCCAGTGTCTTTGCCAAGAAAACCTCAAATGGGGTCAGAAAGAGTGGGATTCGGCTGAACAACAGCTAAACAACCAAATTACTAAAATATTCTAAACTGTAAATGATTGAGTCATATGATACAATTAATATACAATGATATCAAAATAAACATCCCATGCAAAAGAAAACAAAAAAAACCTTTTTTTTAACTGGATTTTCCCTCCAAATGAATATTTTTTATGATGGTAGGGAAGTCATCTCTTATAAAAGGAGTAGATTCTAAAGTCATAAGGCATACCATAGGTGTGGTGGAGATGAGATTCCTTCTCCACTCCATAATACTTAGCAAATAATACCTAATATTTATATAGTGTTTATTATATGCCAGGCACTGTTCCAAGCACTTAACAATCATTTTATAATCATTTGGTCCTCACAACAGACCTAGGAGGTAGGTGTGGTTGTTGAGGTTTGGGGTTTAGGGGTGCTTAAGACCCCAAGGTAGCGACATGCTGGGGCCTGCCAAATGAATTTGACTCAAGCCTTCTCTCAGCCAAAGAAAACAAAGTTTGTTAAAGATTTGTCCTAATAGGTAGACTCTTAAGGAGCCTAAGTATTTGTGACGCTTTTATTGAAAGTGGAGCAGAACATGGGGTGGCTAGGTGGCACAGTGAATAGAGCACCAGCCCTAGAGTCAAGAGGACCAGCCTCAGACACAACACAAAAAATAGCCGTGTGACCTTGGGCAAGTCACTGAACCCCAATTGCCCTAGGAAAGGAAGGAAGGAAGGAAGGAAGGAAGGAAGGAAGGAAGGAAG